>NW_027442163.1:0-185517 GCF_048569485.1 Anomaloglossus baeobatrachus | reverse complement strand
AAACTTTTACTGGATTTCCACTTACTTTATCAAATCTCATCTCCACCACACAGGACAAAATTGCATCTGTTATAGTTTTGGAGAAAATTGTGGTCATTTCATTTATGCGCGAATGTGTTCAGATTCCTTTTATATTGCATTTGGCACATGGTGACGATTATCTCGAGAGTGCAAAGTAGCCAAATGAAACTTTTACTGGATTTCCACTTACTTTATCAAATCTCATCTCCACCACACAGGACAAGTTTGCATCTGTTATAGTTTTGGAGAAAATTGTGGTCATTTCATTTATGCGCGAATGTGTTCAGATGCTATTCTATTGCATTTGGCACATGGTGACGATTATCTCGAGAGTGCAAAGTAGCCAAATGAAACTTTTACTGGATTTCCACTTACTTTATCAAATCTCATCTCCACCACACAGGACAAGTTTGCATCTGTTATAGTTTTGGAGAAAATTGTGGTCATTTCATTTATGCGCGAATGTGTTCAGATTGCTATTCTATTGCATTTGGCACATGGTGACGATTATCTCGAGAGTGCAAAGTAGCCAAATGAAACTTTTACTGGATTTCCACTTACTTTATCAAATCTCATCTCCACCACACAGGACAAAGATTGCATCTGTTATAGTTTTGGAGAAAATTGTGGTCATTTCATTTATGCGCGAATGTGTTCAGATTCCTTTTATATTGCATTTGGCACATGGTGACGATTATCTCGAGAGTGCAAAGTAGCCAAATGAAACTTTTACTGGATTTCCACTTACTTTATCAAATCTCATCTCCACCACCACAGGACAAGTTTGCATCTGTTATAGTTTTGGAGAAAATTGTGGTCATTTCACTTTATGCGCGAATGTGTTCAGATTCCTTTTATATTGCATTTGGCACATGGTGACGATTATCTCGAGAGTGCAAAGTAGCCAAATGAAACTTTTACTGGATTTTCCACTTACTTTATCAAATCTCATCTCCACCACACAGGACAAGTTTGCATCTGTTATAATTTTGGAGAAAATTGTGGTCATTTCATTTATGCGCGAATGTGTTCAGATTGCTATTCTATTGCATTTGGCACATGGTGACGATTATCTCGAGAGTGCAAAGTAGCCAAATGAAACTTTTACTGGATTTCCACTTACTTTATCAAATCTCATCTCCACCACACAGGACAAGTTTGCATCTGTTATAGTTTTGGAGAAAATTGTGGTCATTTCATTTATGCGCGAATGTGTTCAGATTGCTATTCTATTGCATTTGGCACATGGTGACGATTATCTCGAGAGTGCAAAGTAGCCAAATGAAACTTTTACTGGATTTCCACTTACTTTATCAAATCTCATCTCCACCACACAGGACAAGTTTGCATCTGTTATAGTTTTGGAGAAAATTGTGGTCATTTCATTTATGCGCGAATGTGTTCAGATTGCTATTCTATTGCATTTGGCACATGGTGACGATTATCTCGAGAGTGCAAAGTAGCCAAATGAAACTTTTACTGGATTTCCACTTACTTTATCAAATCTCATCTCCACCACACAGGACAAGTTTGCATCTGTTATAGTTTTGGAGAAAATTGTGGTCATTTCATTTATGCGCGAATGTGTTCAGATTGCTATTCTATTGCATTTGGCACATGGTGACGATTATCTCGAGAGTGCAAAGTAGCCAAATGAAACTTTTACTGGATTTCCACTTACTTTATCAAATCTCATCTCCACCACACAGGACAAGTTTGCATCTGTTATAGTTTTGGAGAAAATTGTGGTCATTTCATTTATGCGCGAATGTGTTCAGATTGCTATTCTATTGCATTTGGCACATGGTGACGATTATCTCGAGAGTGCAAAGTAGCCAAATGAAACTTTTACTGGATTTCCACTTACTTTATCAAATCTCATCTCCACCACACAGGACAAGTTTGCATCTGTTATAGTTTTGGAGAAAATTGTGGTCATTTCATTTATGCGCGAATGTGTTCAGATTGCTATTCTATTGCATTTGGCACATGGTGACGATTATCTCGAGAGTGCAAAGTAGCCAAATGAAACTTTTACTGGATTTCCACTTACTTTATCAAATCTCATCTCCACCACACAGGACAAGTTTGCATCTGTTATAGTTTTGGAGAAAATTGTGGTCATTTCATTTATGCGCGAATGTGTTCAGATTGCTATTCTATTGCATTTGGCACATGGTGACGATTATCTCGAGAGTGCAAAGTAGCCAAATGAAACTTTTACTGGATTTCCACTTACTTTATCAAATCTCATCTCCACCACACAGGACAAGTTTGCATCTGTTATAGTTTTGGAGAAAATTGTGGTCATTTCATTTATGCGCGAATGTGTTCAGATTGCTATTCTATTGCATTTGGCACATGGTGACGATTATCTCGAGAGTGCAAAGTAGCCAAATGAAACTTTTACTGGATTTCCACTTACTTTATCAAATCTCATCTCCACCACACAGGACAAGTTTGCATCTGTTATAGTTTTGGAGAAAATTGTGGTCATTTCATTTATGCGCGAATGTGTTCAGATTGCTATTCTATTGCATTTGGCACATGGTGCGATTATCTCGAGAGTGCAAAGTAGCCAAATGAAACTTTTACTGGATTTCCACTTACTTTATCAAATCTCATCTCCACCACACAGGACAAGTTTGCATCTGTTATAGTTTTGGAGAAAATTGTGGTCATTTCATTTATGCGCGAATGTGTTCAGATTGCTATTCTATTGCATTTGGCACATGGTGACGATTATCTCGAGAGTGCAAAGTAGCCAAATGAAACTTTTACTGGATTTCCACTTACTTTATTAAATCTCATCTCCACCACACAGGACAAGTTTGCATCTGTTATAGTTTTGGAGAAAATTGTGGTCATTTCATTTATGCGCGAATGTGTTCAGATTGCTATTCTATTGCATTTGGCACATGGTGACGATTATCTCGAGAGTGCAAAGTAGCCAAATGAAACTTTTACTGGATTTCCACTTACTTTATCAAATCTCATCTCCACCACACAGGACAAGTTTGCATCTGTTATAGTTTTGGAGAAAATTGTGGTCATTTCATTTATGCGCGAATGTGTTCAGATTGCTATTCTATTGCATTTGGCACATGGTGACGATTATCTCGAGAGTGCAAAGTAGCCAAATGAAACTTTTACTGGATTTCCACTTACTTTATCAAATCTCATCTCCACCACACAGGACAAGTTTGCATCTGTTATAGTTTTGGAGAAAATTGTGGTCATTTCATTTATGCGCGAATGTGTTCAGATTGCTATTCTATTGCATTTGGCACATGGTGACGATTATCTCGAGAGTGCAAAGTAGCCAAATGAAACTTTTACTGGATTTCCACTTACTTTATCAAATCTCATCTCCACCACACAGGACAAGTTTGCATCTGTTATAGTTTTGGAGAAAATTGTGGTCATTTCATTTATACGCGAATGTGTTCAGATTGCTATTCTATTGCATTTGGCACATGGTGACGATTATCTCGAGAGTGCAAAGTAGCCAAATGAAACTTTTACTGGATTTCCACTTACTTTATCAAATCTCATCTCCACCACACAGGACAAGTTTGCATCTGTTATAGTTTTGGAGAAAATTGTGGTCATTTCATTTATGCGCGAATGTGTTCAGATTGCTATTCTATTGCATTTGGCACATGGTGACGATTATCTCGAGAGTGCAAAGTAGCCAAATGAAACTTTTACTGGATTTCCACTTACTTTATTAAATCTCATCTCCACCACACAGGACAAGTTTGCATCTGTTATAGTTTTGGAGAAAATTGTGGTCATTTCATTTATGCGCGAATGTGTTCAGATTGCTATTCTATTGCATTTGGCACATGGTGACGATTATCTCGAGAGTGCAAAGTAGCCAAATGAAACTTTTACTGGATTTCCACTTACTTTATCAAATCTCATCTCCACCACACAGGACAAGTTTGCATCTGTTATAGTTTTGGAGAAAATTATGGTCATTTCATTTATGCGCGAATGTGTTCAGATTGCTATTCTATTGCATTTGGCACATGGTGACGATTATCTCGAGAGTGCAAAGTAGCCAAATGAAACTTTTACTGGATTTCCACTTACTTTATCAAATCTCATCTCCACCACACAGGACAAGTTTGCATCTGTTATAGTATTGGAGAAAATTGTGGTCATTTCATTTATGCGCGAATGTGTTCAGATTGCTATTCTATTGCATTTGGCACATGGTGACGATTATCTCGAGAGTGCAAAGTAGCCAAATGAAACTTTTACTGGATTTCCACTTACTTTATCAAATCTCATCTCCACCACACAGGACAAGTTTGCATCTGTTATAGTTTTGGAGAAAATTGTGGTCATTTCATTTATGCGCGAATGTGTTCAGATTGCTATTCTATTGCATTTGGCACATGGTGACGATTATCTCGAGAGTGCAAAGTAGCCAAATGAAACTTTTACTGGATTTCCACTTACTTTATCAAATCTCATCTCCACCACACAGGACAAGTTTGCATCTGTTATAGTTTTGGAGAAAATTGTGGTCATTTCATTTATGCGCGAATGTGTTCAGATTGCTATTCTATTGCATTTGGCACATGGTGACGATTATCTCGAGAGTGCAAAGTAGCCAAATGAAACTTTTACTGGATTTCCACTTACTTTATCAAATCTCATCTCCACCACACAGGACAAAATTGCATCTGTTATAGTTTTGGAGAAAATTGTGGTCATTTCACTTATGCGCGAATGTGTTCAGATTCCTTTTATATTGCATTTGGCACATGGTGACGATTATCTCGAGAGTGCAAAGTAGCCAAATGAAACTTTTACTGGATTTCCACTTACTTTATCAAATTTCATCTCCACCACACAGGACAAGTTTGCATCTGTTATAGTTTTGGAGAAAATTGTGGTCATTTCATTTATGCGCGAATGTGTTCAGATTGCTATTCTATTGCATTTGGCACATGGTGACGATTATCTCGAGAGTGCAAAGTAGCCAAATGAAACTTTTACTGGATTTCCACTTACTTTATCAAATCTCATCTCCACCACACAGGACAAGTTTGCATCTGTTATAGTTTGGGAGAAAATTGTGGTCATTTCATTTATGCGCGAATGTGTTCAGATTGCTATTCTATTGCATTTGGCACATGGTGACGATTATCTCGAGAGTGCAAAGTAGCCAAATGAAACTTTTACTGGATTTCCACTTACTTTATCAAATCTCATCTCCACCACACAGGACAAAATTGCATCTGTTATAGTTTTGGAGAAAATTGTGGTCATTTCATTTATGCGCGAATGTGTTCAGATTGCTATTTAATTGCATTTGGCACATGGTGACGATTATCTCGAGAGTGCAAAGTAGCCAAATGAAACTTTTACTGGATTTCCACTTACTTTATCAAATCTCATCTCCACCACACAGGACAAGTTTGCATCTGTTATAGTTTTGGAGAAAATTGTGGTCATTTCACTTATGCGCGAATGTGTTCAGATTCCTTTTATATTGCATTTGGCACATGGTGACGATTATCTCGAGAGTGCAAAGTAGCCAAATGAAACTTTTACTGGATTTCCACTTACTTTATCAAATCTCATCTCCACCACACAGGACAAGTTTGCATCTGTTATAATTTTGGAGAAAATTGTGGTCATTTCATTTATGCGCGAATGTGTTCAGATTGCTATTCTATTGCATTTGGCACATGGTGACGATTATCTCGAGAGTGCAAAGTAGCCAAATGAAACTTTTACTGGATTTCCAATTACTTTATCAAATCTCATCTCCACCACACAGGACAAGTTTGCATCTGTTATAGTTTTGGAGAAAATTGTGGTCATTTCATTTATGCGCGAATGTGTTCAGATTGCTATTCTATTGCATTTGGCACATGGTGACGATTATCTCGAGAGTGCAAAGTAGCCAAATGAAACTTTTACTGGATTTCCACTTACTTTATCAAATCTCATCTCCACCACACAGGACAAGTTTGCATCTGTTATAGTTTTGGAGAAAATTGTGGTCATTTCATTTATGCGCTAATGTGTTCAGATTACTATTCTATTGCATTTGGCACATGGTGACGATTATCTCGAGAGTGCAAAGTAGCCAAATGAAACTTTTACTGGATTTCCACTTACTTTATCAAATCTCATCTCCACCACACAGGACAAGTTTGCATCTGTTATAGTTTTGGAGAAAATTGTGGTCATTTCATTTATGCGCGAATGTGTTCAGATTGCTATTCTATTGCATTTGGCACATGGTGACGATTATCTCGAGAGTGCAAAGTAGCCAAATGAAACTTTTACTGGATTTCCACTTACTTTATCAAATCTCATCTCCACCACACAGGACAAGTTTGCATCTGTTATAGTTTTGGAGAAAATTGTGGTCATTTCATTTATACGCGAATGTGTTCAGATTGCTATTCTATTGCATTTGGCACATGGTGACGATTATCTCGAGAGTGCAAAGTAGCCAAATGAAACTTTTACTGGATTTTCACTTACTTTATCAAATCTCATCTCCACCACACAGGACAAGTTTGCATCTGTTATAGTTTTGGAGAAAATTGTGGTCATTTCATTTATGCGCGAATGTGTTCAGATTGCTATTCTATTGCATTTGGCACATGGTGACGATTATCTCGAGAGTGCAAAGTAGCCAAATGAAACTTTTACTGGATTTCCACTTACTTTATCAAATCTCATCTCCACCACACAGGACAAGTTTGCATCTGTTATAGTTTTGGAGAAAATTGTGGTCATTTCATTTATGCGCGAATGTGTTCAGATTGCTATTCTATTGCATTTGGCACATGGTGACGATTATCTCGAGAGTGCAAAGTAGCCAAATGAAACTTTTACTGGATTTCCACTTACTTTATCAAATCTCATCTCCACCACACAGGACAAGTTTGCATCTGTTATAGTTTTGGAGAAAATTGTGGTCATTTCATTTATGCGCGAATGTGTTCAGATTGCTATTCTATTGCATTTGGCACATGGTGACGATTATCTCGAGAGTGCAAAGTAGCCAAATGAAACTTTTACTGGATTTCCACTTACTTTATCAAATCTCATCTCCACCACACAGGACAAGTTTGCATCTGTTATAGTTTTGGAGAAAATTGTGGTCATTTCATTTATGCGCGAATGTGTTCAGATTGCTATTCTATTGCATTTGGCACATGGTGACGATTATCTCGAGAGTGCAAAGTAGCCAAATGAAACTTTTACTGGATTTCCACTTACTTTATCAAATCTCATCTCCACCACACAGGACAAGTTTGCATCTGTTATAGTTTTGGAGAAAATTGTGGTCATTTCATTTATGCGCGAATGTGTTCAGATTGCTATTCTATTGCATTTGGCACATGGTGACGATTATCTCGAGAGTGCAAAGTAGCCAAATGAAACTTTTACTGGATTTCCACTTACTTTATCAAATCTCATCTCCACCACACAGGACAAAATTGCATCTGTTATAGTTTTGGAGAAAATTGTGGTCATTTCACTTATGCGCGAATGTGTTCAGATTCCTTTTATATTGCATTTGGCACATGGTGACGATTATCTCGAGAGTGCAAAGTAGCCAAATGAAACTTTTACTGGATTTCCACTTACTTTATCAAATCTCATCTCCACCACACAGGACAAGTTTGCATCTGTTATAATTTTGGAGAAAATTGTGGTCATTTCATTTATGCGCGAATGTGTTCAGATTGCTATTCTATTGCATTTGGCACATGGTGACGATTATCTCGAGAGTGCAAAGTAGCCAAATGAAACTTTTACTGGATTTCCAATTACTTTATCAAATCTCATCTCCACCACACAGGACAAGTTTGCATCTGTTATAGTTTTGGAGAAAATTGTGGTCATTTCATTTATGCGCGAATGTGTTCAGATTGCTATTCTATTGCATTTGGCACATGGTGACGATTATCTCGAGAGTGCAAAGTAGCCAAATGAAACTTTTACTGGATTTCCACTTACTTTATCAAATCTCATCTCCACCACACAGGACAAGTTTGCATCTGTTATAGTTTTGGAGAAAATTGTGGTCATTTCATTTATGCGCGAATGTGTTCAGATTGCTATTCTATTGCATTTGGCACATGGTGACGATTATCTCGAGAGTGCAAAGTAGCCAAATGAAACTTTTACTGGATTTCCACTTACTTTATCAAATCTCATCTCCACCACACAGGACAAGTTTGCATCTGTTATAGTTTTGGAGAAAATTGTGGTCATTTCATTTATGCGCGAATGTGTTCAGATTGCTATTCTATTGCATTTGGCACATGGTGACGATTATCTCGAGAGTGCAAAGTAGCCAAATGAAACTTTTACTGGATTTCCACTTACTTTATCAAATCTCATCTCCACCACACAGGACAGGTTTTCATCTGTTATAGTTTTGGAGAAAATTGTGGTCATTTCATTTATACGCGAATGTATTCAGATTGCTATTCTATTGCATTTGGCACATGGTGACGATTATCTCGAGAGTGCAAAGTAGCCAAATGAAACTTTTACTGGATTTCCACTTACTTTATCAAATCTCATCTCCACCACACAGGACAAGTTTGCATCTGTTATAGTTTTGGAGAAAATTGTGGTCATTTCATTTATGCGCGAATGTGTTCAGATTGCTATTCTATTGCATTTGGCACATGGTGACGATTATCTCGAGAGTGCAAAGTAGCCAAATGAAACTTTTACTGGATTTCCACTTACTTTATCAAATCTCATCTCCACCACACAGGACAAGTTTGCATCTGTTATAGTTTTGGAGAAAATTGTGGTCATTTCATTTATGCGCGAATGTGTTCAGATTGCTATTCTATTGCATTTGGCACATGGTGACGATTATCTCGAGAGTGCAAAGTAGCCAAATGAAACTTTTACTGGATTTCCACTTACTTTATCAAATCTCATCTCCACCACACAGGACAAGTTTGCATCTGTTATAGTTTTGGAGAAAATTGTGGTCATTTCATTTATGCGCGAATGTGTTCAGATTGCTATTCTATTGCATTTGGTACATGGTGACGATTATCTCGAGAGTGCAAAGTAGCCAAATGAAACTTTTACTGGATTTCCACTTACTTTATCAAATCTCATCTCCACCACACAGGACAAGTTTGCATCTGTTATAGTTTTGGAGAAAATTGTGGTCATTTCATTTATGCGCGAATGTGTTCAGATTGCTATTCTATTGCATTTGGCACATGGTGACGATTATCTCGAGAGTGCAAAGTAGCCAAATGAAACTTTTACTGGATTTCCACTTACTTTATCAAATCTCATCTCCACCACACAGGACAAGTTTGCATCTGTTATAGTTTTGGAGAAAATTGTGGTCATTTCATTTATGCGCGAATGTGTTCAGATTGCTATTCTATTGCATTTGGCACATGGTGACGATTATCTCGAGAGTGCAAAGTAGCCAAATGAAACTTTTACTGGATTTCCACTTACTTTATCAAATCTCATCTCCACCACACAGGACAAAATTGCATCTGTTATAGTTTTGGAGAAAATTGTGGTCATTTCACTTATGCGCGAATGTGTTCAGATTCCTTTTATATTGCATTTGGCACATGGTGACGATTATCTCGAGAGTGCAAAGTAGCCAAATGAAACTTTTACTGGATTTCCACTTACTTTATCAAATCTCATCTCCACCACACAGGACAAGTTTGCATCTGTTATAATTTTGGAGAAAATTGTGGTCATTTCATTTATGCGCGAATGTGTTCAGATTGCTATTCTATTGCATTTGGCACATGGTGACGATTATCTGGAGAGTGCAAAGTAGCCAAATGAAACTTTTACTGGATTTCCAATTACTTTATCAAATCTCATCTCCACCACACAGGACAAGTTTGCATCTGTTATAGTTTTGGAGAAAATTGTGGTCATTTCATTTATGCGCGAATGTGTTCAGATTGCTATTCTATTGCATTTGGCACATGGTGACGATTATCTCGAGAGTGCAAAGTAGCCAAATGAAACTTTTACTGGATTTCCACTTACTTTATCAAATCTCATCTCCACCACACAGGACAAGTTTGCATCTGTTATAGTTTTGGAGAAAATTGTGGTCATTTCATTTATGCGCGAATGTGTTCAGATTGCTATTCTATTGCATTTGGCACATGGTGACGATTATCTCGAGAGTGCAAAGTAGCCAAATGAAACTTTTACTGGATTTCCACTTACTTTATCAAATCTCATCTCCACCACACAGGACAAGTTTGCATCTGTTATAGTTTTGGAGAAAATTGTGGTCATTTCATTTATGCGCGAATGTGTTCAGATTGCTATTCTATTGCATTTGGCACATGGTGACGATTATCTCGAGAGTGCAAAGTAGCCAAATGAAACTTTTACTGGATTTCCACTTACTTTATCAAATCTCATCTCCACCACACAGGACAGGTTTTCATCTGTTATAGTTTTGGAGAAAATTGTGGTCATTTCATTTATACGCGAATGTATTCAGATTGCTATTCTATTGCATTTGGCACATGGTGACGATTATCTCGAGAGTGCAAAGTAGCCAAATGAAACTTTTACTGGATTTCCACTTACTTTATCAAATCTCATCTCCACCACACAGGACAAGTTTGCATCTGTTATAGTTTTGGAGAAAATTGTGGTCATTTCATTTATGCGCGAATGTGTTCAGATTGCTATTCTATTGCATTTGGCACATGGTGACGATTATCTCGAGAGTGCAAAGTAGCCAAATGAAACTTTTACTGGATTTCCACTTACTTTATCAAATCTCATCTCCACCACACAGGACAAGTTTGCATCTGTTATAGTTTTGGAGAAAATTGTGGTCATTTCATTTATGCGCGAATGTGTTCAGATTGCTATTCTATTGCATTTGGCACATGGTGACGATTATCTCGAGAGTGCAAAGTAGCCAAATGAAACTTTTACTGGATTTCCACTTACTTTATCAAATCTCATCTCCACCACACAGGACAAGTTTGCATCTGTTATAGTTTTGGAGAAAATTGTGGTCATTTCATTTATGCGCGAATGTGTTCAGATTGCTATTCTATTGCATTTGGCACATGGTGACGATTATCTCGAGAGTGCAAAGTAGCCAAATGAAACTTTTACTGGATTTCCACTTACTTTATCAAATCTTATCTCCACCACACAGGACAAGTTTGCATCTGTTATAGTTTTGGAGAAAATTGTGGTCATTTCATTTATGCGCGAATGTGTTCAGATTGCTATTCTATTGCATTTGGCACATGGTGACGATTATCTCGAGAGTGCAAAGTAGCCAAATGAAACTTTTACTGGATTTCCACTTACTTTATCAAATCTCATCTCCACCACACAGGACAAGTTTGCATCTGTTATAGTTTTGGAGAAAATTATGGTCATTTCATTTATGCGCGAATGTGTTCAGATTGCTATTCTATTGCATTTGGCACATGGTGACGATTATCTCGAGAGTGCAAAGTAGCCAAATGAAACTTTTACTGGATTTCCACTTACTTTATCAAATCTCATCTCCACCACACAGGACAAGTTTGCATCTGTTATAGTATTGGAGAAAATTGTGGTCATTTCATTTATGCGCGAATGTGTTCAGATTGCTATTCTATTGCATTTGGCACATGGTGACGATTATCTCGAGAGTGCAAAGTAGCCAAATGAAACTTTTACTGGATTTCCACTTACTTTATCAAATCTCATCTCCACCACACAGGACAAGTTTGCATCTGTTATAGTTTTGGAGAAAATTGTGGTCATTTCATTTATGCGCGAATGTGTTCAGATTGCTATTCTATTGCATTTGGCACATGGTGACGATTATCTCGAGAGTGCAAAGTAGCCAAATGAAACTTTTACTGGATTTCCACTTACTTTATCAAATCTCATCTCCACCACACAGGACAAGTTTGCATCTGTTATAGTTTTGGAGAAAATTGTGGTCATTTCATTTATGCGCGAATGTGTTCAGATTGCTATTCTATTGCATTTGGCACATGGTGACGATTATCTCGAGAGTGCAAAGTAGCCAAATGAAACTTTTACTGGATTTCCACTTACTTTATCAAATCTCATCTCCACCACACAGGACAAAATTGCATCTGTTATAGTTTTGGAGAAAATTGTGGTCATTTCATTTATGCGCGAATGTGTTCAGATTCCTTTTATATTGCATTTGGCACATGGTGACGATTATCTCGAGAGTGCAAAGTAGCCAAATGAAACTTTTACTGGATTTCCACTTACTTTATCAAATCTCATCTCCACCACACAGGACAAGTTTGCATCTGTTATAGTTTTGGAGAAAATTGTGGTCATTTCATTTATGCGCGAATGTGTTCAGATTGCTATTCTATTGCATTTGGCACATGGTGACGATTATCTCGAGAGTGCAAAGTAGCCAAATGAAACTTTTACTGGATTTCCACTTACTTTATCAAATCTCATCTCCACCACACAGGACAAGTTTGCATCTGTTATAGTTTTGGAGAAAATTGTGGTCATTTCACTTATGCGCGAATGTGTTCAGATTCCTTTTATATTGCATTTGGCACATGGTGACGATTATCTCGAGAGTGCAAAGTAGCCAAATGAAACTTTTACTGGATTTCCACTTACTTTATCAAATCTCATCTCCACCACACAGGACAAGTTTGCATCTGTTATAATTTTGGGGAAAATTGTGGTCATTTCATTTATGCGCGAATGTGTTCAGATTGCTATTCTATTGCATTTGGCACATGGTGACGATTATCTCGAGAGTGCAAAGTAGCCAAATGAAACTTTTACTGGATTTCCACTTACTTTATCAAATCTCATCTCCACCACACAGGACAAGTTTGCATCTGTTATAGTATTGGAGAAAATTGTGGTCATTTCATTTATGCGCGAATGTGTTCAGATTGCTATTCTATTGCATTTGGCACATGGTGACGATTATCTCGAGAGTGCAAAGTAGCCAAATGAAACTTTTACTGGATTTCCACTTACTTTATCAAATCTCATCTCCACCACACAGGACAAGTTTGCATCTGTTATAGTTTTGGAGAAAATTGTGGTCATTTCATTTATGCGCGAATGTGTTCAGATTGCTATTCTATTGCATTTGGCACATGGTGACGATTATCTCGAGAGTGCAAAGTAGCCAAATGAAACTTTTACTGGATTTCCACTTACTTTATCAAATCTCATCTCCACCACACAGGACAAGTTTGCATCTGTTATAGTTTTGGAGAAAATTGTGGTCATTTCATTTATGCGCGAATGTGTTCAGATTGCTATTCTATTGCATTTGGCACATGGTGACGATTATCTCGAGAGTGCAAAGTAGCCAAATGAAACTTTTACTGGATTTCCACTTACTTTATCAAATCTCATCTCCACCACACAGGACAAAATTGCATCTGTTATAGTTTTGGAGAAAATTGTGGTCATTTCATTTATGCGCGAATGTGTTCAGATTCCTTTTATATTGCATTTGGCACATGGTGACGATTATCTCGAGAGTGCAAAGTAGCCAAATGAAACTTTTACTGGATTTCCACTTACTTTATCAAATCTCATCTCCACCACACAGGACAAGTTTGCATCTGTTATAGTTTTGGAGAAAATTGTGGTCATTTCATTTATGCGCGAATGTGTTCAGATTGCTATTCTATTGCATTTGGCACATGGTGACGATTATCTCGAGAGTGCAAAGTAGCCAAATGAAACTTTTACTGGATTTCCACTTACTTTATCAAATCTCATCTCCACCACACAGGACAAGTTTGCATCTGTTATAGTTTTGGAGAAAATTGTGGTCATTTCACTTATGCGCGAATGTGTTCAGATTCCTTTTATATTGCATTTGGCACATGGTGACGATTATCTCGAGAGTGCAAAGTAGCCAAATGAAACTTTTACTGGATTTCCACTTACTTTATCAAATCTCATCTCCACCACACAGGACAAGTTTGCATCTGTTATAATTTTGGGGAAAATTGTGGTCATTTCATTTATGCGCGAATGTGTTCAGATTGCTATTCTATTGCATTTGGCACATGGTGACGATTATCTCGAGAGTGCAAAGTAGCCAAATGAAACTTTTACTGGATTTCCAATTACTTTATCAAATCTCATCTCCACCACACAGGACAAGTTTGCATCTGTTATAGTTTTGGAGAAAATTGTGGTCATTTCATTTATGCGCGAATGTGTTCAGATTGCTATTATATTGCATTTGGCACATGGTGACGATTATCTCGAGAGTGCAAAGTAGCCAAATGAAACTTTTACTGGATTTCCACTTACTTTATCAAATCTCATCTCCACCACACAGGACAAGTTTGCATCTGTTATAGTTTTGGAGAAAATTGTGGTCATTTCATTTATGCGCGAATGTGTTCAGATTGCTATTCTATTGCATTTGGCACATGGTGACGATTATCTCGAGAGTGCAAAGTAGCCAAATGAAACTTTTACTGGATTTCCACTTACTTTATCAAATCTCATCTCCACCACACAGGACAAGTTTGCATCTGTTATAGTTTTGGAGAAAATTGTGGTCATTTCATTTATGCGCGAATGTGTTCAGATTGCTATTCTATTGCATTTGGCACATGGTGACGATTATCTCGAGCGTGCAAAGTAGCCAAATGAAACTTTTACTGGATTTCCACTTACTTTATCAAATCTCATCTCCGCCACACAGGACAAGTTTGCATCTGTTATAGTTTTGGAGAAAATTGTGGTCATTTCATTTATGCGCGAATGTGTTCAGATTGCTATTCTATTGCATTTGGCACATGGTGACGATTATCTCGAGAGTGCAAAGTAGCCAAATGAAACTTTTACTGGATTTCCACTTACTTTATCAAATCTCATCTCCACCACACAGGACAAGTTTGCATCTGTTATAGTTTTGGAGAAAATTGTGGTCATTTCATTTATGCGCGAATGTGTTCAGATTGCTATTCTATTGCATTTGGCACATGGTGACGATTATCTCGAGAGTGCAAAGTAGCCAAATGAAACTTTTACTGGATTTCCACTTACTTTATCAAATCTCATCTCCACCACACAGGACAAGTTTGCATCTGTTATAGTTTTGGAGAAAATTGTGGTCATTTCATTTATGCGCGAATGTGTTCAGATTGCTATTCTATTGCATTTGGCACATGGTGACGATTATCTCGAGAGTGCAAAGTAGCCAAATGAAACTTTTACTGGATTTCCACTTACTTTATCAAATCTCATCTCCACCACACAGGACAAGTTTGCATCTGTTATAGTTTTGGAGAAAATTGTGGTCATTTCATTTATGCGCGAATGTGTTCAGATTGCTATTCTATTGCATTTGGCACATGGTGACGATTATCTCGAGAGTGCAAAGTAGCCAAATGAAACTTTTACTGGATTTCCACTTACTTTATCAAATCTCATCTCCACCACACAGGACAAAATTGCATCTGTTATAGTTTTGGAGAAAATTGTGGTCATTTCATTTATGCGCGAATGTGTTCAGATTCCTTTTATATTGCATTTGGCACATGGTGACGATTATCTCGAGAGTGCAAAGTAGCCAAATGAAACTTTTACTGGATTTCCACTTACTTTATCAAATCTCATCTCCACCACACAGGACAAGTTTGCATCTGTTATAGTTTTGGAGAAAATTGTGGTCATTTCATTTATGCGCGAATGTGTTCAGATTGCTATTCTATTGCATTTGGCACATGGTGACGATTATCTCGAGAGTGCAAAGTAGCCAAATGAAACTTTTACTGGATTTCCACTTACTTTATCAAATCTCATCTCCACCACACAGGACAAGTTTGCATCTGTTATAGTTTGGGAGAAAATTGTGGTCATTTCATTTATGCGCGAATGTGTTCAGATTGCTATTCTATTGCATTTGGCACATGGTGACGATTATCTCGAGAGTGCAAAGTAGCCAAATGAAACTTTTACTGGATTTCCACTTACTTTATCAAATCTCATCTCCACCACACAGGACAAGTTTGCATCTGTTATAGTTTTGGAGAAAATTGTGGTCATTTCATTTATGCGCGAATGTGTTCAGATTGCTATTCTATTGCATTTGGCACATGGTGACGATTATCTCGAGAGTGCAAAGTAGCCAAATGAAACTTTTACTGGATTTCCACTTACTTTATCAAATCTCATCTCCACCACACAGGACAAGTTTGCATCTGTTATAGTTTTGGAGAAAATTGTGGTCATTTCATTTATGCGCGAATGTGTTCAGATTGCTATTCTATTGCATTTGGCACATGGTGACGATTATCTCGAGAGTGCAAAGTAGCCAAATGAAACTTTTACTGGATTTCCACTTACTTTATCAAATCTCATCTCCACCACACAGGACAAAATTGCATCTGTTATAGTTTTGGAGAAAATTGTGGTCATTTCATTTATGCGCGAATGTGTTCAGATTCCTTTTATATTGCATTTGGCACATGGTGACGATTATCTCGAGAGTGCAAAGTAGCCAAATGAAACTTTTACTGGATTTCCACTTACTTTATCAAATCTCATCTCCACCACACAGGACAAGTTTGCATCTGTTATAGTTTTGGAGAAAATTGTGGTCATTTCATTTATGCGCGAATGTGTTCAGATTGCTTTTCTATTGCATTTGGCACATGGTGACGATTATCTCGAGAGTGCAAAGTAGCCAAATGAAACTTTTACTGGATTTCCACTTACTTTATCAAATCTCATCTCCACCACACAGGACAAGTTTGCATCTGTTATAGTTTGGGAGAAAATTGTGGTCATTTCATTTATGCGCGAATGTGTTCAGATTGCTATTCTATTGCATTTGGCACATGGTGACGATTATCTCGAGAGTGCAAAGTAGCCAAATGAAACTTTTACTGGATTTCCACTTACTTTATCAAATCTCATCTCCACCACACAGGACAAGTTTGCATCTGTTATAGTTTTGGAGAAAATTGTGGTCATTTCATTTATGCGCGAATGTGTTCAGATTGCCATTCTATTGCATTTGGCACATGGTGACGATTATCTCGAGAGTGCAAAGTAGCCAAATGAAACTTTTACTGGATTTCCACTTACTTTATCAAATCTCATCTCCACCACACAGGACAAGTTTGCATCTGTTATAGTTTTGGAGAAAATTGTGGTCATTTCACTTATGCGCGAATGTGTTCAGATTCCTTTTATATTGCATTTGGCACATGGTGACGATTATCTCGAGAGTGCAAAGTAGCCAAATGAAACTTTTACTGGATTTCCAATTACTTTATCAAATCTCATCTCCACCACACAGGACAAGTTTGCATCTGTTATAGTTTTGGAGAAAATTGTGGTCATTTCATTTATGCGCGAATGTGTTCAGATTGCTATTCTATTGCATTTGGCACATGGTGACGATTATCTCGAGAGTGCAAAGTAGCCAAATGAAACTTTTACTGGATTTCCACTTACTTTATCAAATCTCATCTCCACCACACAGGACAAGTTTGCATCTGTTATAGTTTTGGAGAAAATTGTGGTCATTTCATTTATGCGCGAATGTGTTCAGATTGCTATTCTATTGCATTTGGCACATGGTGACGATTATCTCGAGAGTGCAAAGTAGCCAAATGAAACTTTTACTGGATTTCCACTTACTTTATCAAATCTCATCTCCACCACACAGGACAAGTTTGCATCTGTTATAGTTTTGGAGAAAATTCTGGTCATTTCATTTATGCGCGAATGTGTTCAGATTGCTATTCTATTGCATTTGGCACATGGTGACGATTATCTCGAGAGTGCAAAGTAGCCAAATGAAACTTTTACTGGATTTCCACTTACTTTATCAAATCTCATCTCCACCACACAGGACAAGTTTGCATCTGTTATAGTTTTGGAGAAAATTGTGGTCATTTCATTTATGCGCGAATGTGTTCAGATTGCTATTCTATTGCATTTGGCACATGGTGACGATTATCTCGAGAGTGCAAAGTAGCCAAATGAAACTTTTACTGGATTTCCACTTACTTTATCAAATCTCATCTCCACCACACAGGACAAGTTTGCATCTGTTATAGTTTTGGAGAAAATTGTGGTCATTTCATTTATACGCGAATGTGTTCAGATTGCTATTCTATTGCATTTGGCACATGGTGACGATTATCTCGAGAGTGCAAAGTAGCCAAATGAAACTTTTACTGGATTTCCACTTACTTTATCAAATCTCATCTCCACCACACAGGACAAGTTTGCATCTGTTATAGTTTTGGAGAAAATTGTGGTCATTTCATTTATGCGCGAATGTGTTCAGATTGCTATTCTATTGCATTTGGCACATGGTGACGATTATCTCGAGAGTGCAAAGTAGCCAAATGAAACTTTTACTGGATTTCCACTTACTTTATCAAATCTCATCTCCACCACACAGGACAAGTTTGCATCTGTTATAGTTTTGGAGAAAATTGTGGTCATTTCATTTATACGCGAATGTGTTCAGATTGCTATTCTATTGCATTTGGCACATGGTGACGATTATCTCGAGAGTGCAAAGTAGCCAAATGAAACTTTTACTGGATTTCCACTTACTTTATCAAATCTCATCTCCACCACACAGGACAAGTTTGCATCTGTTATAGTTTTGGAGAAAATTGTGGTCATTTCATTTATGCGCGAATGTGTTCAGATTGCTATTCTATTGCATTTGGCACATGGTGACGATTATCTCGAGCGTGCAAAGTAGCCAAATGAAACTTTTACTGGATTTCCACTTACTTTATCAAATCTCATCTCCACCACACAGGACAAGTTTGCATCTGTTTTAGTTTTGGAGAAAATTGTGGTCATTTCATTTATGCGCGAATGTGTTCAGATTGCTATTCTATTGCATTTGGCACATGGTGACGATTATCTCGAGAGTGCAAAGTAGCCAAATGAAACTTTTACTGGATTTCCACTTACTTTATCAAATCTCATCTCCACCACACAGGACAAAATTGCATCTGTTATAGTTTTGGAGAAAATTGTGGTCATTTCACTTATGCGCGAATGTGTTCAGATTCCTTTTATATTGCATTTGGCACATGGTGACGATTATCTCGAGAGTGCAAAGTAGCCAAATGAAACTTTTACTGGATTTCCACTTACTTTATCAAATCTCATCTCCACCACACAGGACAAGTTTGCATCTGTTATAATTTTGGAGAAAATTGTGGTCATTTCATTTATGCGCGAATGTGTTCAGATTGCTATTCTATTGCATTTGGCACATGGTGACGATTATCTGGAGAGTGCAAAGTAGCCAAATGAAACTTTTACTGGATTTCCAATTACTTTATCAAATCTCATCTCCACCACACAGGACAAGTTTGCATCTGTTATAGTTTTGGAGAAAATTGTGGTCATTTCATTTATGCGCGAATGTGTTCAGATTGCTATTCTATTGCATTTGGCACATGGTGACGATTATCTCGAGAGTGCAAAGTAGCCAAATGAAACTTTTACTGGATTTCCACTTACTTTATCAAATCTCATCTCCACCACACAGGACAAGTTTGCATCTGTTATAGTTTTGGAGAAAATTGTGGTCATTTCATTTATGCGCGAATGTGTTCAGATTGCTATTCTATTGCATTTGGCACATGGTGACGATTATCTCGAGAGTGCAAAGTAGCCAAATGAAACTTTTACTGGATTTCCACTTACTTTATCAAATCTCATCTCCACCACACAGGACAAGTTTGCATCTGTTATAGTTTTGGAGAAAATTGTGGTCATTTCATTTATGCGCGAATGTGTTCAGATTGCTATTCTATTGCATTTGGCACATGGTGACGATTATCTCGAGAGTGCAAAGTAGCCAAATGAAACTTTTACTGGATTTCCACTTACTTTATCAAATCTCATCTCCACCACACAGGACAAGTTTGCATCTGTTATAGTTTTGGAGAAAATTGTGGTCATTTCATTTATACGCGAATGTGTTCAGATTGCTATTCTATTGCATTTGGCACATGGTGACGATTATCTCGAGAGTGCAAAGTAGCCAAATGAAACTTTTACTGGATTTCCACTTACTTTATCAAATCTCATCTCCACCACACAGGACAAGTTTGCATCTGTTATAGTTTTGGAGAAAATTGTGGTCATTTCATTTAAGCGCGAATGTGTTCAGATTGCTATTCTATTGCATTTGGCACATGGTGACGATTATCTCGAGAGTGCAAAGTAGCCAAATGAAACTTTTACTGGATTTCCACTTACTTTATCAAATCTCATCTCCACCACACAGGACAAGTTTGCATCTGTTATAGTTTTGGAGAAAATTGTGGTCATTTCATTTATGCGCGAATGTGTTCAGATTGCTATTCTATTGCATTTGGCACATGGTGACGATTATCTCGAGAGTGCAAAGTAGCCAAATGAAACTTTTACTGGATTTCCACTTACTTTATCAAATCTCATCTCCACCACACAGGACAAGTTTGCATCTGTTATAGTTTTGGAGAAAATTGTGGTCATTTCATTTATGCGCGAATGTGTTCAGATTGCTATTCTATTGCATTTGGCACATGGTGACGATTATCTCGAGAGTGCAAAGTAGCCAAATGAAACTTTTACTGGATTTCCACTTACTTTATCAAATCTCATCTCCACCACACAGGACAAGTTTGCATCTGTTATAGTTTTGGAGAAAATTGTGGTCATTTCATTTATGCGCGAATGTGTTCAGATTGCTATTCTATTGCATTTGGCACATGGTGACGATTATCTCGAGAGTGCAAAGTAGCCAAATGAAACTTTTACTGGATTTCCACTTACTTTATCAAATCTCATCTCCACCACACAGGACAAGTTTGCATCTGTTATAGTTTTGGAGAAAATTATGGTCATTTCATTTATGCGCGAATGTGTTCAGATTGCTATTCTATTGCATTTGGCACATGGTGACGATTATCTCGAGAGTGCAAAGTAGCCAAATGAAACTTTTACTGGATTTCCACTTACTTTATCAAATCTCATCTCCACCACACAGGACAAGTTTGCATCTGTTATAGTATTGGAGAAAATTGTGGTCATTTCATTTATGCGCGAATGTGTTCAGATTGCTATTCTATTGCATTCGGCACATGGTGACGATTATCTCGAGAGTGCAAAGTAGCCAAATGAAACTTTTACTGGATTTCCACTTACTTTATCAAATCTCATCTCCACCACACAGGACAAGTTTGCATCTGTTATAGTTTTGGAGAAAATTGTGGTCATTTCATTTATGCGCGAATGTGTTCAGATTGCTATTCTATTGCATTTGGCACATGGTGACGATTATCTCGAGAGTGCAAAGTAGCCAAATGAAACTTTTACTGGATTTCCACTTACTTTATCAAATCTCATCTCCACCACACAGGACAAAATTGCATCTGTTATAGTTTTGGAGAAAATTGTGGTCATTTCATTTATGCGCGAATGTGTTCAGATTCCTTTTATATTGCATTTGGCACATGGTGACGATTATCTCGAGAGTGCAAAGTAGCCAAATGAAACTTTTACTGGATTTCCACTTACTTTATCAAATCTCATCTCCACCACACAGGACAAGTTTGCATCTGTTATAGTTTTGGAGAAAATTGTGGTCATTTCATTTATGCGCGAATGTGTTCAGATTGCTATTCTATTGCATTTGGCACATGGTGACGATTATCTCGAGAGTGCAAAGTAGCCAAATGAAACTTTTACTGGATTTCCACTTACTTTATCAAATCTCATCTCCACCACACAGGACAAGTTTGCATCTGGTATAGTTTGGGAGAAAATTGTGGTCATTTCATTTATGCGCGAATGTGTTCAGATTGCTATTCTATTGCATTTGGCACATGGTGACGATTATCTCGAGAGTGCAAAGTAGCCAAATGAAACTTTTACTGGATTTCCACTTACTTTATCAAATCTCATCTCCACCACACAGGACAAGTTTGCATCTGTTATAGTTTTGGAGAAAATTGTGGTCATTTCATTTATGCGCGAATGTGTTCAGATTCCTATTCTATTGCATTTGGCACATGGTGACGATTATCTCGAGAGTGCAAAGTAGCCAAATGAAACTTTTACTGGATTTCCACTTACTTTATCAAATCTCATCTCCACCACACAGGACAAGTTTGCATCTGTTATAGTTTTGGAGAAAATTGTGGTCATTTCACTTATGCGCGAATGTGTTCAGATTCCTTTTATATTGCATTTGGCACATGGTGACGATTATCTCGAGAGTGCAAAGTAGCCAAATGAAACTTTTACTGGATTTCCACTTACTTTATCAAATCTCATCTCCACCACACAGGACAAGTTTGCATCTGTTATAATTTTGGAGAAAATTGTGGTCATTTCATTTATGCGCGAATGTGTTCAGATTGCTATTCTATTGCATTTGGCACATGGTGACGATTATCTCGAGAGTGCAAAGTAGCCAAATGAAACTTTTACTAAATTTCCAATTACTTTATCAAATCTCATCTCCACCACACAGGACAAGTTTGCATCTGTTATAGTTTTGGAGAAAATTGTGGTCATTTCATTTATGCGCGAATGTGTTCAGATTGCTATTCTATTGCATTTGGCACATGGTGACGATTATCTCGAGAGTGCAAAGTAGCCAAATGAAACTTTTACTGGATTTCCACTTACTTTATCAAATCTCATCTCCACCACACAGGACAAGTTTGCATCTGTTATAGTTTTGGAGAAAATTGTGGTCATTTCATTTATGCGCGAATGTGTTCAGATTGCTATTCTTTTGCATTTGGCACATGGTGACGATTATCTCGAGCGTGCAAAGTAGCCAAATGAAACTTTTACTGGATTTCCACTTACTTTATCAAATCTCATCTCCACCACACAGGACAAGTTTGCATCTGTTATAGTTTTGGAGAAAATTGTGGTCATTTCATTTATGCGCGAATGTGTTCAGATTGCTATTCTATTGCATTTGGCACATGGTGACGATTATCTCGAGAGTGCAAAGTAGCCAAATGAAACTTTTACTGGATTTCCACTTACTTTATCAAATCTCATCTCCACCACACAGGACAAGTTTGCATCTGTTATAGTTTTGGAGAAAATTGTGGTCATTTCATTTATGCGCGAATGTGTTCAGATTGCTATTCTATTGCATTTGGCACATGGTGACGATTATCTCGAGAGTGCAAAGTAGCCAAATGAAACTTTTACTGGATTTCCACTTACTTTATCAAATCTCATCTCCACCACACAGGACAAGTTTGCATCTGTTATAGTTTTGGAGAAAATTGTGGTCATTTCATTTATGCGCGAATGTGTTCAGATTGCTATTCTATTGCATTTGGCACATGGTGACGATTATCTCGAGAGTGCAAAGTAGCCAAATGAAACTTTTACTGGATTTCCACTTACTTTATCAAATCTCATCTCCACCACACAGGACAAGTTTGCATCTGTTATAGTTTTGGAGAAAATTGTGGTCATTTCATTTATACGCGAATGTGTTCAGATTGCTATTCTATTGCATTTGGCACATGGTGACGATTATCTCGAGAGTGCAAAGTAGCCAAATGAAACTTTTACTGGATTTCCATTTACTTTATCAAATCTCATCTCCACCACACAGGACAAGTTTGCATCTGTTATAGTTTTGGAGAAAATTGTGGTCATTTCATTTATGCGCGAATGTGTTCAGATTGCTATTCTATTGCATTTGGCACATGGTGATGATTATCTCGAGCGTGCAAAGTAGCCAAATGAAACTTTTACTGGATTTCCACTTACTTTATCAAATCTCATCTCCACCACACAGGACAAGTTTGCATCTGTTTTAGTTTTGGAGAAAATTGTGGTCATTTCATTTATGCGCGAATGTGTTCAGATTGCTATTCTATTGCATTTGGCACATGGTGACGATTATCTCGAGAGTGCAAAGTAGCCAAATGAAACTTTTACTGGATTTCCACTTACTTTATCAAATCTCATCTCCACCACACAGGACAAGTTTGCATCTGTTATAGTTTTGGAGAAAATTGTGGTCATTTCATTTATGCGCGAATGTGTTCAGATTGCTATTCTATTGCATTTGGCACATGGTGACGATTATCTCGAGAGTGCAAAGTAGCCAAATGAAACTTTTACTGGATTTCCACTTACTTTATCAAATCTCATCTCCACCACACAGGACAAGTTTGCATCTGTTATAGTTTTTGAGAAAATTGTGGTCATTTCATTTATGCGCGAATGTGTTCAGATTGCTATTCTATTGCATTTGGCACATGGTGACGATTATCTCGAGAGTGCAAAGTAGCCAAATGAAACTTTTACTGGATTTCCACTTACTTTATCAAATCTCATCTCCACCACACAGGACAAGTTTGCATCTGTTATAGTTTTGGAGAAAATTGTGGTCATTTCATTTATGCGCGAATGTGTTCAGATTGCTATTCTTTTGCATTTGGCACATGGTGACGATTATCTCGAGAGTGCAAAGTAGCCAAATGAAACTTTTACTGGATTTCCACTTACTTTATCAAATCTCATCTCCACCACACAGGACAAAATTGCATCTGTTATAGTTTTGGAGAAAATTGTGGTCATTTCATTTATGCGCGAATGTGTTCAGATTGCTATTCTATTGCATTTGGCACATGGTGACGATTATCTCGAGAGTGCAAAGTAGCCAAATGAAACTTTTACTGGATTTCCACTTACTTTATCAAATCTCATCTCCACCACACAGGACAAGTTTGCATCTGTTATAGTTTTGGAGAAAATTGTGGTCATTTCATTTATGCGCGAATGTGTTCAGATTGCTATTCTATTGCATTTGGCACATGGTGACGATTATCTCGAGAGTGCAAAGTAGCCAAATGAAACTTTTACTGGATTTCCACTTACTTTATCAAGTCTCATCTCCACCACACAGGACAAGTTTGCATCTGTTATAGTTTTGGAGAAAATTGTGGTCATTTCACTTATGCGCGAATGTGTTCAGATTCCTTTTATATTGCATTTGGCACATGGTGACGATTATCTCGAGAGTGCAAAGTAGCCAAATGAAACTTTTACTGGATTTCCACTTACTTTATCAAATCTCATCTCCACCACACAGGACAAGTTTGCATCTGTTATAATTTTGGAGAAAATTGTGGTCATTTCATTTATGCGCGAATGTGTTCAGATTGCTATTCTATTGCATTTGGCACATGGTGACGATTATCTCGAGAGTGCAAAGTAGCCAAATGAAACTTTTACTGGATTTCCAATTACTTTATCAAATCTCATCTCCACCACACAGGACAAGTTTGCATCTGTTATAGTTTTGGAGAAAATTGTGGTCATTTCATTTATGCGCGAATGTGTTCAGATTGCTATTATATTGCATTTGGCACATGGTGACGATTATCTCGAGAGTGCAAAGTAGCCAAATGAAACTTTTACTGGATTTCCACTTACTTTATCAAATCTCATCTCCACCACACAGGACAAGTTTGCATCTGTTATAGTTTTGGAGAAAATTGTGGTCATTTCATTTATGCGCGAATGTGTTCAGATTGCTATTCTATTGCATTTGGCACATGGTGACGATTATCTCGAGAGTGCAAAGTAGCCAAATGAAACTTTTACTGGATTTCCACTTACTTTATCAAATCTCATCTCCACCACACAGGACAAGTTTGCATCTGTTATAGTTTTGGAGAAAATTGTGGTCATTTCATTTATGCGCGAATGTGTTCAGATTGCTATTCTATTGCATTTGGCACATGGTGACGATTATCTCGAGAGTGCAAAGTAGCCAAATGAAACTTTTACTGGATTTCCACTTACTTTATCAAATCTCATCTCCACCACACAGGACAAGTTTGCATCTGTTATAGTTTTGGAGAAAATTGTGGTCATTTCATTTATGCGCGAATGTGTTCAGATTGCTATTCTATTGCATTTGGCACATGGTGACGATTATCTCGAGAGTGCAAAGTAGCCAAATGAAACTTTTACTGGATTTCCACTTACTTTATCAAATCTCATCTCCACCACACAGGACAAGTTTGCATCTGTTATAGTTTTGGAGAAAATTGTGGTCATTTCATTTATACGCGAATGTGTTCAGATTGCTATTCTATTGCATTTGGCACATGGTGACGATTATCTCGAGAGTGCAAAGTAGCCAAATGAAACTTTTACTGGATTTCCACTTACTTTATCAAATCTCATCTCCACCACACAGGACAAGTTTGCATCTGTTATAGTTTTGGAGAAAATTGTGGTCATTCCATTTATGCGCGAATGTGTTCAGATTGCTATTCTATTGCATTTGGCACATGGTGACGATTATCTCGAGCGTGCAAAGTAGCCAAATAAAACTTTTACTGGATTTCCACTTACTTTATCAAATCTCATCTCCACCACACAGGACAAGTTTGCATCTGTTATAGTTTTGGAGAAAATTGTGGTCATTTAATTTATGCGCGAATGTGTTCAGATTGCTATTCTATTGCATTTGGCACATGGTGACGATTATCTCGAGAGTGCAAAGTAGCCAAATGAAACTTTTACTGGATTTCCACTTACTTTATCAAATCTCATCTCCACCACACA
Source organism: Anomaloglossus baeobatrachus (assembly GCF_048569485.1). NCBI lineage: Eukaryota > Metazoa > Chordata > Amphibia > Anura > Aromobatidae > Anomaloglossus > Anomaloglossus baeobatrachus. The sequence continues at coordinate 158,865 of NW_027442163.1, read as the reverse complement.
GGACAAGTTTGCATCTGTTATAGTTTTGGAGAAAAATGTGGTCATTTCATTTATGCGCGAATGTGTTCAGATTGCTATTCTATTGCATTTGGCACATGGTGACGATTATCTCGAGAGTGCAAAGTAGCCAAATGAAACTTTTACTGGATTTCCACTTACTTTATCAAATCTCATCTCCACCACACAGGACAAGTTTGCATCTGTTATAGTTTTGGAGAAAATTGTGGTCATTTCATTTATACGCGAATGTGTTCAGATTGCTATTCTATTGCATTTGGCACATGGTGACGATTATCTCGAGAGTGCAAAGTAGCCAAATGAAACTTTTACTGGATTTCCACTTACTTTATCAAATCTCATCTCCACCACACAGGACAAGTTTGCATCTGTTATAGTTTTGGAGAAAATTGTGGTCATTTCATTTATGCGCGAATGTGTTCAGATTGCTATTCTATTGCATTTGGCACATTGTGACGATTATCTCGAGAGTGCAAAGTAGCCAAATGAAACTTTTACTGGATTTCCACTTTATCAAATCTCATCTCCACCACACAGGACAAGTTTGCATCTGTTATAGTTTTGGAGAAAATTGTGGTCATTTCATTTATGCGCGAATGTGTTCAGATTGCTATTCTATTGCATTTGGCACATGGTGACGATTATCTCGAGAGTGCAAAGTAGCCAAATGAAACTTTTACTGGATTTCCACTTACTTTATCAAATCTCATCTCCACCACACAGGACAAGTTTGCATCTGTTATAGTTTTGGAGAAAATTGTGGTCATTTCATTTATGCGCGAATGTGTTCAGATTGCTATTCTATTGCATTTGGCACATGGTGACGATTATCTCGAGAGTGCAAAGTAGCCAAATGAAACTTTTACTGGATTTCCACTTACTTTATCAAATCTCATCTCCACCACACAGGACAAGTTTGCATCTGTTATAGTTTTGGAGAAAATTGTGGTCATTTCATTTATGCGCGAATGTGTTCAGATTGCTATTCTATTGCATTTAGCACATGGTGACGATTATCTCGAGAGTGCAAAGTAGCCAAATGAAACTTTTACTGGATTTCCACTTACTTTATCAAATCTCATCTCCACCACACAGGACAAGTTTGCATCTGTTATAGTTTTGGAGAAAATTGTGGTCATTTCATTTATACGCGAATGTGTTCAGATTGCTATTCTATTGCATTTGGCACATGGTGACGATTATCTCGAGAGTGCAAAGTAGCCAAATGAAACTTTTACTGGATTTCCACTTACTTTATCAAATCTCATCTCCACCACACAGGACAAGTTTGCATCTGTTATAGTTTTGGAGAAAATTGTGGTCATTTCATTTATACGCGAATGTGTTCAGATTGCTATTCTATTGCATTTGGCACATGGTGACGATTATCTCGAGAGTGCAAAGTAGCCAAATGAAACTTTTACTGGATTTCCACTTACTTTATCAAATCTCATCTCCACCACACAGGACAAGTTTGCATCTGTTATAGTTTTGGAGAAAATTGTGGTCATTTCATTTATGCGCGAATGTGTTCAGATTGCTATTCTATTGCATTTGGCACATTGTGACGATTATCTCGAGAGTGCAAAGTAGCCAAATGAAACTTTTACTGGATTTCCACTTACTTTATCAAATCTCATCTCCACCACACAGGACAAGTTTGCATCTGTTATAGTTTTGGAGAAAATTGTGGTCATTTCATTTATGCGCGAATGTGTTCAGATTGCTATTCTATTGCATTTGGCACATGGTGACGATTATCTCGAGAGTGCAAAGTAGCCAAATGAAACTTTTACTGGATTTCCACTTACTTTATCAAATCTCATCTCCACCACACAGGACAAGTTTGCATCTGTTATAGTTTTGGAGAAAATTGTGGTCATTTCATTTATGCGCGAATGTGTTCAGATTGCTATTCTATTGCATTTGGCACATGGTGACGATTATCTCGAAAGTGCAAAGTAGCCAAATGAAACTTTTACTGGATTTCCACTTACTTTATCAAATCTCATCTCCACCACACAGGACAAGTTTGCATCTGTTATAGTTTTGGAGAAAATTGTGGTCATTTCATTTATGCGCGAATGTGTTCAGATTGCTATTCTATTACATTTGGCACATGGTGACGATTATCTCGAGAGTGCAAAGTAGCCAAATGAAACTTTTACTGGATTTCCACTTACTTTATCAAATCTCATCTCCACCACACAGGACAAGTTTGCATCTGTTATAGTTTTGGAGAAAATTGTGGTCATTTCATTTATGCGCGAATGTGTTCAGATTGCTATTCTATTGCATTTGGCACATGGTGACGATTATCTCGAGAGTGCAAAGTAGCCAAATGAAACTTTTACTGGATTTCCACTTACTTTATCAAATCTCATCTCCACCACACAGGACAAGTTTGCATCTGTTATAGTTTTGGAGAAAAATGTGGTCATTTTATTTATGCGCGAATGTGTTCAGATTGCTATTATATTGCATTTGGCACATGGTGACGATTATCTCGAGAGTGCAAAGTAGCCAAATGAAACTTTTACTGGATTTCCACTTACTTTATCAAATCTCATCTCCACCACACAGGACAAGTTTGCATCTGTTATAGTTTTGAAGAAAATTGTGGTCATTTCATTTATGCGCGAATGTGTTCAGATTGCTATTCTATTGCATTTGGCATGTGGAGCCCAAAACTGGTTCCCATATTCCAGATGTGGCCTTACAAGTGATTTATAGAAGTGTAACAATACGTTAGGATCACGGGATCTAATCTCCCTTTTTATACACCCTAAAGTCTTGTTTGCTTTAGAATAAACAATAACATCATCTAGGTATAGCAGTACCATTTCAAAGTTACGGTGTCCCAAAGAGCATTCCATCAGCCTCTGGAAGGTTCCTGGCACATTGCACAGCTCGAAGGGCATGCTTTTGAACTCCCAGACACCCATCGGGGTGGCGAAGGCGGTCTTCTCCCGGTCTGCCTCAGCAACGGACACTTGCCAATAGCGACTAGTGAGATCATGGGTAGAAAAATAATTTGCAGTTCTCAATGCCGCTAGCGATTCCTCAATACAGGGGAGTGTTGCCGTCCTTCTTTAACAGGACCAACGGAGCTGCCCAGAGGCATAATCACACAGTGGCCCAATTAAGATTCCAAGTCATTGAACATGTCCCAGCCATACGCAGAGTAGGCGATAGAATTAGGAAGCTCAAAGAAAGGGAACAGGACCAACGGAGCTGCCCAGAGGCTACAACTGTCACGGATAACCCCAGCCTCCTTCATGTTGCTCAACATGTCCTTGGTACACTGGTAATGTGCTGGTGGTATTGGCGTATATCTCTCTTTGATGGGTGGGTGTGCACTTGTAGGGATGTCGTGTTGGACCCCTTTTATTCTCCCAAAGTCTAGCGGATGTTTGCTGAAGACTTGCTCGTATTCTTGCACGACCCTGTAGACTCCCTTCTTGTGATGTGAAGGTGTGGAGTCAGTGCCTACGTGTAATTCCTTACACCACTCCTCTGGCTGACTTGGTGTGCTGTCACAGAATGGGTGGGGTAAAGTAATGGTGGATGCTGCTGTATGGATAGCATGTGCATCTACTGTGAACAGCTTATCAATGGTGGCAAATCGGGGCAGCTTAACCTTTTGCTCTCCGCAGTTCAGCACTCTCACGGGCACTCTTCCCTTCCATATTAATGAATAAAACTATGATGTAAATAGCATATAGATACCCGACAAATGCAGATAAAGGTAGGTTATGGGAAAAGGGGGAAGAGAGAAACAGGAAAATAGTGTAATAAAGTATACCTTCCAGGGGGGGAAAGGAAATGGCAGCACAGCCAGTGGAGGTGAAGCAAGGGGAGCCTGCAACTAAGGAGTTGAGAGCGTTATCACATGGTGACTGAGCCTGATTGTAACGGGAGCATAGAGGTGCCGATCCAGTCTTACCTGCGTTGGTGTAGAAGTGGGTCTCCTGTGGTGGAGTCAGCTGTGTGCAGTGGTGGCCGTGGGTTCTTTTATGTGCGACCGTAGTAATAGCTGCGCCCACTTCCTGTATGGGAGTGGAATGCAGTGAGGCTAATGGAACGCACGCCTGCGACTGCGCATTTGTGAAGAAGGGGAGGGGGGAGGTTGTAATTGACTACAAGGGTATGAGTTATGAGTGATCATAGGGATAGTGTTACATAAGTGGAAAAACCTATGGAGGACCGGATGTGTAAGTGCATACCTTATATAAACCTATAGAGTGATGACGGGTGAGAGTGTGATGTTAGATACAAGACATCCTATAGTGAAAAGTGAGCCGTAATCAAGTGCAGCAGGGATATTTCATGTGACTATGGGAACCTGGAAAGTAAAGAAAGGGGAGAAAAAAAGGTTAGACAAGGAAATCAGACATAATGTAACCAGTTGATCAGACATGACAAATAAAAAACAAGGAATAATGGAACTCCATACATAGTGGAACCACACATAGTGTGAACACGGAAAAGAACTGGGAGTTAGAAAAAATGTGCACGGCCCAATGCTGCACTTGATTACGGCTCACTATTCACTATAAGATGTCTTGTATCTAACATCCCACTCTCACTCATCAGCACTCTATAGGTTTGTATAAGGTATGCACTTACACATCCGGTCCTCCATAGGTTTTTCCACTTATGTAACATTATCGCTATCTATGTGTATATGATCTCTCATAACTCATACCCTTGTAGTCAAATACAGCCTCCCCCCTCCCCCCTCCCCTTCTCCCTTTCCATCAATAATTTTGCCAGTACAAAATTAGTTTACATTAGGCCAGTTGATCAGACATGACAAATATCATAGTATCATAGTATCATAGTTTTTAAGGTTGAAGGGAGACTCTAAGTCCATCTAGTTCAACCCGTAGCCTAACATGTTGATCCAGAGGAAGGCAAAAAAACCCAATGTGGCAAACAAGTTCTAATGGGGAAAAAATTTCCTTCCTGACTCCACATCCGGCAATCAGACTAGTTCCCTGGATCAATACCCTGTCATAAAATCTAACATCTCCAGCTTCTTCCATCAGAAGTGTCCGGCACCATCATGGTACGCTTGTAGAACGGTGGGCACATTAGCTTGGGGAATCACTAACTGGCGGATTTTCTCATGAGTCTTCGGGTTAATCAGCTCACGGTACAACTTCCCCTGGTGTAGATACAACAGGGTCCGTTCTCGCCACAGGCGCTGGGCTTCAGCCGGGGTGGCAGGGTCTATTCCAGCAGCACCTTGCTCCACCAGGAGGGAGCGGTTCTATTGGAGTGGGATGCGGGAGTCTGTAGAGGCCTGGTGCCGAGAGTGCGGTCCTTGCACGCTGAGAAGGAAGGACGAGGCCAGCCAGAAGGCGCCCCTACACCCGATCGTTACACATCAACCGCTGGAGCTGGTCGCCCTGGACCATGTAAAGCTCACCCCCAGCCGAAGTGGGTACACCTACGCTCTAACCATAGTAGACCACTATTCAAGGTTCATGGTAATTGTCCCAGTCAAAGACCTAACTGGTCGTACTGCCGCTAGAGCGTTCAAGGCTTATTTCTGCCGACCACATGGATACCCTGAGAAGGTGCTTACTGACTAAGGCCCGACCTTTGAAGCGGCGGTGTTCCATGAGTTTTGGCAGTTGTACGGCTGCAAGAAGATCCGGTCCACCCCTTACCAATCCGGTCCACACAGACCAATGGCATGTGTGAGAAGATGAACCACTTGGTCCTGAGCCTCCTCAAGACGTTGCCGCTGGAAGAGCGGAACCTGTGGCCGGAGAAGCTACCCGACTTGGTCGATATGTACAACAATATCCCTTCCAGCTCAACGAAGTGCACCCCAGCATACCTGATGAGGGCTCACCCCGGTCGGCTACCGGTGGATCTGGACATGGGATTGGAGGCCCCAGAAGCACTCCCTTCGACAGCTGAATGGGAAATTCGGCGGAGGGTGCAGTACCGACAGATTCAAGAATATGTCGAGAAGAACTTGAGTCGGAGTCGGGAACAGCAAGAGCAGCGCTTCAACCAGAAGGCGTCTGCTGGCCCTTTCCAGCCTGGAGATGTAGGAAGAAAAATGCAGTGAGCGCACAGCATTTTGTTTTTCCCATAGATTTTGCTGGGGAAGGACTGCAGAAAGGTTATGAACAAAAGCTGCACTTTTTTTGCAGCAAAATCTGCGGCAAATCCGCGCCAAATAACCGCAGTGTGCGCACAGAGCTTTAAGGTTGTGATGGGGTCACTATGACTGGTGGCATTGTCCTATGGTTACAGTTCAGTACAGTGTGTGGACAGGAGCACCGTGCAGCAGTGTCAGTGAACTGTGTCAGTGCAGGAGCACCGTGCAGCAGCGTCAGTGTACAGTGTCAGTGCAGGAGCACCGTGCAGCAGCGTCAGTGTACAGTGTCAGTGCAGGAGCACCGTGCAGCAGTGTCAGTGTACAGTGTCAGGGCAGGAGCACCGTGCAGCAGTGTAAGTGTACAGTGTCAGGGCAGGAGCACCGTGCAGCAGTGTCAGTGTAGTGTCGGGGCAAGAGCACCGTGCAGCAGTGTCAGTGTACAGTGTCAGTGCAGGAGCACCGTGCAGCAGTGTCAGTGTACAGTGTCAGGGCAGGAGCACCGTGCAGCAGTGTAAATGTACAGTGTCAGGGCAGGAGCACCGTGCAGCACTGTAAGTGTACAGTGTCAGGGCAGGAGCACCGTGCAGCAGTGTCAGTGTACAGTGTCAGTGCAGGAGCACCGTGCAGCAGTGTCAGTGTACAGTGTCAGGGCAGGAGCACCGTGCAGCAGTGTAAATGTACAGTGTCAGGGCAGGAGCACCGTGCAGCACTGTAAGTGTACAGTGTCAGGGCAGGAGCACCGTGCAGCAGGCGTCAGTGTACAGTGTCAGGACAGGAGCACCGTGCAGCAGTGTCAGTGTACAGTGTCAGCGCAGGAGCACCGTGCAGTAGTGCTAGTGTATAGTTTCAGGTCAGGGGCACCGTGCAGCAGTGTCAGTGTACAGTGTCAGGGCAGGAGCACCTGACACTGCCTGGTGCGCCGGGTGCTGATGCCGACCCTGTTCAGAAGTTAGAGTCAGTTCAAAGGTGGTAACTAGTGATGAGCGAGTACTAAAAAGCTCGGGTGCTCGAGGCTCGGGCCGAGCATCCCAAGATACTCGTGTACTCGGCCCGAGCACCGAGCCCAATGTTATCCTATGGGAGACCCGAGTATTTTTGTGAAATGACCACCGGCAGCATGTAGAAACCCTAAAAATGGCAAAAAAGTCTCAGAAGAGTGCTCAAATGACATGGCAACAGCATGGGGCAGACCCCTTGAATCATTTATCACTCAAAAGTCACAGCTGTGAACAATTTTGTCCGCGTTTTACGCCATTTTTACGGACTCACCAGAAAACCTTCCAAAATGACACCAAAATGAATTTTCATGGCGGAAATGTTAAGGGCACATACCCAATAGTGAGATAGAGCTAATGTATGTTACTTTTTGAGATCAATACATGAAAGATTTTACGTAAAACATTGTGTGGCACTCCGATGTCCCTGAGAAGAGACGTACATAAAGGCCTCTGAGTCTAATGTGCCCATTTTGAGGAAGTGAGTCTTTGTAGTATTTTCCTTTGCCAGGGCAGTCCAAAATTGTGAGGTTCACCAATGCCCCTGCATACAGACGTGCATGATGGCCTGTAAACCTGAAGTGCCCATTGTAAGGAAGTGGGTCTATTGTAGTATAGCCCTTAGGCAGGGCAGCCAAAAATTGGGAGGCTCCACGTTGTCCCTGGATAGAGACGTGCATGAGGGGCTGTAAACCTGAAGTGCCCATTGGAAGGAAGTGGGTCTATTGTAGTATAGCCCTTAGGCAGGGCAGCCAAAAATTAGGAGGCTCCACGTTGTCCCTGGATAGAGACGTGCATGAGGGCCTGTAAACCTGAAGTGCCCATTGGAAGGAAGTGGGTCTATTGTAGTATAGCCCTTAGGCAGGGCAGCCAAAAATTGGGAGGCTCCACGTTGTCCCTGGATAGAGACGTGCATGAGGGCCTGTAAACCTGAAGTGCCCATTGGAAGGAAGTGGGTGTATTATAGTATAGCCCTTAGGCAGGGCAGCCAAAAATTGGGAGGCTCCACGTTGTCCCTGGATAGAGACGTGCATGAGGGCCTCTAAACCTGAAGTGCCCATTGGAAGGAAGTGGGTCTATTGTAGTATAGCCCTTTGGCAGGGCAGCCAAAAATTGGGAGGCTCCACGTTGTCCCTGGATAGAGACGTGCATGAGGGCCTGTAAACCTGAAGTGCCTATTGTAAGGAAGTGGGTCTATTGTAGTATAGCCCTTAGGCAGGGCAGCCAAAAATTGGGAGGCTCCACGTTGTCCCTGGATAGAGACGTGCATGAGGGCCTGTAAACCTGAAGTGCCCATTGGAAGGAAGTGGGTCTATTGTAGTATAGCCCTTTGGCAGGGCAGCCAAAAATTGGGAGGCTCCACGTTGTCCCTGGATAGAGACGTGCATGAGGGCCTGTAAACCTGAAGTGCCTATTGGAAGGAAGTGGGTCTATTGTAGTATAGCCCTTAGGCAGGGCAGCCAAAAATTGGGAGGCTCCACGTTGTCCCTGGATAGAGACGTGCATGAGGGCGTGTAAACCTGAAGTGCCCATTGGAAGGAAGTGGGTCTATTGTAGTATAGCCCTTAGGCAGGGCAGCCAAAAATTGGAAGGCTCCACATTGTCCCTGGATAGAGACGTGTATGAGGGCCTATAAACATTAAGTGTCCATTGTCAGGAAGTGGGTGTATTATAGTATAGCCCTTTGGCAGGGCAGCCAAAAATTGGGAGGCTCCACGTTGTCCCTGGATAGAGACGTGCATGAGGGCCTCAAAACATTAAGTGTCCATTGTCAGGAAGTGGGTGTATTATAATATAGCCCTTTGGCAGGGCAGCCAAAAATTGGGAGGCTCCACGTTGTCCCTGGATAGAGACGTGCATGAGGGCCTCAAAACATTAAGTGTCCATTGTCAGGAAGTGGGTGTATTATAGTATAGCCCTTTGGCAGGGCAGCCAAAAATTGGGAGGCTCCACGTTGTTCCTGGATAGAGACGTGCATGAGGGCCTCAAAACATTGTTCCCATTGCAAAGGAGCGGGTCTCCTGTCGTTGTAATGTCCATTCTGCAAAGAATGGGCGAAAAAATTTACCACTGGGGGTATACCTGAAACAAAGGCCTAACTCTTGTAACGGTCATCATGGTGGCGCATGAGGAGAAGGAGGAGCAGTCCAGCGATTATCCAAAGTCCAGAAGTGTGTACCCATGGGTGACTGGAGGTACATGGCAAATTCCCGTTACAAACTTTACATTCCGCTCTCATTTGCTGGTGGTGTGGTGAAGTCTGGCCCAATCCAACCCTTGTTCATCTTGATCAGAGTCAGCCTATCAGCATTTTCAGTTGACAGGCGGGTGCGTTTATCTGTAATGATTCCACCTGCGGTACTAAAAACACGCTCTGACAAAACGCTAGCGGCAGGGCAGGCCAGGACTTCCAAGGCGTAGAGAGCCAATTCATGCCACGTGTCCACCTTGGATACCCAATAATTGTAAGGCACAGAGGAATGTCGGAGTACAGTTGTACGATCTGCAAGGTACTCCTTGAGCATCTGGGCAAACTTAGGATTTCTTGTGGCACTACCCCGCACCTCAGGGGCTGTGGTACGTGAGGGGCTGAGAAAACTGTCCCACATCTTAAAGACTGTTCCCCTACCTCTGGCGGATTGGACTTGTGCCTCTCTCGGCTGTACGCCTTGGTTGTCTACTGATTCCTGACCTATGCCGCTAGCGTTTTGTGAGGGGAATGCTTTGCCTACTTCCGTGACTATGGCCTTCCGGAACTGCTGCATTTTGGTTGACCTCTCCGCCTCGGGAATAAGAGACATAAAGTTCTCCTTGTAGCGTGGGTCTAACAGTGTTACCAACCAGTAATGATTGTCGGCCAAGATGTTCTTAACGCGAGGGTCACGAGACAGGCAGCTTACCATAAAGTCAGCCATGTGCGCCAGACTCTTAACAGCCAGGACTTCAGTAGCCTGACCAACACGATGACTGAACATGCTGTCCTCCTCCTCCTCCTCCTCATCTACCCTGTCCTCTGGCCAGCCACGCTGAACCGAGGATATGACTGGTGTGCATGTCATATCCTTAATTTGGCCGGAGATTTGCTCCATGTCTTCATCCTCCTCCTCGTCATAGTCCTCCACTGCACGTTGTGATGAGACGAGGCTGGGCTGTGTGTTATCACCCACACCCACTACTGTTTCTTGCTGCAACTCATCGCGCTCCGCCTGCAATGCATCATGTTTGGTTTTGAGCAGAGACCGTTTTAGAAGGCAGGGTAGCGGTATGGTGACGCTAATAATGGCGTCATCACCACTCACCATCTTGGTGGAGTCCTCAAAGTTTTGGAGGATGGTACATAGGTCGGACATCCATCTCCACTCCTCAGGTGTTATGTGTGGAGTTTGACCCATTTCCCGACGGCTTAGGTGATGCAGGTACTCAACAACTGCCCTCTTCTGCTCACATATCCTGACCAACATGTGCAGAGTTGAATTCCAACGCGTGGGGACATCACACACCAGTCTGCGAGCCGGAAGATGCAAACGGCGCTGAAAGCTGGCAAGGCCGGCTGAAGCAGTAGGTGACTTTCGAAAATGTGCAGACAGGCGGCGAACTTTTACCAGCAGATCAGACAGCTCTGGGTATGACTTTAGAAACCGCTGAACCACGAGGTTGAGCACATGGGCCACGCATGGAACATGTGTCAGCTGGCCTCGCCTCAAAGCCGCCACCAGGTTCCGGCCATTGTCACACACGACCTTTCCTGGCTTTAGGTTCAGAGGTGTGAGCCAGTGATCTGCCTGCTGTTTCAGAGCTGTCCACACCTCTTCTGCATTGTGGGGTTTGTCACCTATGCAGATTAGCTTCAGCACAGCCTGTTGCCGCTTCGCCGAGGCAGTGCTGCAGTGCTTCCAGCTTGGGACTGGTGTGGAGGGTACAGTGGATGAGAATGCGCAGGAGGAGGAGGCTGAAGAGCATGACATTCCGGAGCTGTAGAGTGTGGGTGAAACACTGACTGAGGTAGGGCCTGCAAACCTTGGTGTGGGAAGGACGTGTTCCGTCCCTCGCTCAGACTGGGTCCCAGCTTCCACAATATTATCCCAGTGTGCCGTCAACGAGATGTAGCGGCCTTGCCCACAAGCACTTGTCCACGTGTCTGTGGTTAGGTGGACTTTGGGTGAAACAGCGTTGTTCAGGGCACGTGTGATGTTTTGTGACACGTGGTTATGCAACGCGGGGACGGCACACCGGGAGAAATAGTGGCGGCTGGGGACCGAGTAACGTGGGACAGCTGCCGCCATCAGGTCGCGGAATGCTTCTGTCTCCACCAGCCTAAAAAGCAACATTTCCAGCGCAAGCAGTCGCGAAATGTTAGCATTTAGAACTGTGGCATGTGGGGTGTTGGCAGTGTATTTGCGCCTGCGTTCAAAGGTTTGCTGAATGGATAACTGAACGCTGCGCTGGGACAAGGACGTGCTTGATGATGGTGTTATTTCTGCGTAGGCAACTGCAGGTGCAGGACCGGAGGAGGGTTGTTCGCAGGCAGCATGGACAGGGGATTGGCTCGCATGCACAACCAGCGAAGACGTAGCAGTGACATCAGCAAGCACTGCTCCTCGACTCTGTTGTACTTCCCACAAAGTCGGGTGCTTGGCTGACATGTGCCTGATCATGCTGGTGGTGGTCAGGCTGCTAGTTTTGGTACCCCTGCTGATGCTGGCACGGCAGGTGTTGCAAATGGCCTTTTTAAAATCATCTGGAGCCAACTTAAAAAACTGCCAGACTCGGGAAGACCTAACATTTGTACAGGCACCTTGTGTCATGTTGTTGTTCCGGAGAACGGTTGCCTGACTTCTGCCTGGAGCCACCACCCTGCTTCTTACTGCCTGTTGGGATGATACGCCTCCCTCCCCCTGTGCACTGCTGTCCTCGCTCTGCATATCCTCCTGCCAGGTTGGGTCAGTTACTGGATCATCCACCACGTCGTCTTCCTTTTCCGCACCTCGCTCCTCCTCCTGACTTCCTGACAATTGTGTCTCATCATCGTCCACCCCTTGTTGAGACACGTTGCCAACTTCGTGAGAATGTGGCTGCTCAAATATTTGGCCATCTGTACATACGATCTCCTCATGACCCACTTCAACATTAGCTGGCGAGAGGCCAGAATGTGCAAATGGAAACGTGAACAGCTCTTCCGAGTGTCCAAGTGTGGGATCATTAATGTCCGAGGACGTGTACTCAGCCTTGTGGTAGGAAGGAGGATCAGGTTCTGAAATGTGCGGTGCAGTATCACGGCTACTGACACTTGACCGTGTGGAAGACAGAGTGTTTGTGGTGGTGCCAATCTGACTGGAAGCATTATCCGCTATCCAACTAACAACCTGTTGACACTGGTCTTGGTTCAAGAGCGGTGTACTGCTGCGGTCCCCAAGAATTTGGGACAGGACGTGCGAGCGACTAGATGTGGCCCTTTGTTGTGGCGAAATTAGAGCTTGCCCACGACCTCGGCCTCTGCCTGCACCACCATCACGTCCACTTCCTTGTTCCTTGCCAACGCCCTTGCGCATTTTGCAATGCTGTGCTGACGTGTATTCACTAGACTTGGGCGTTATATCCAAGTTTGTGCAAATCGTGCACCTGTACGCTGCCACCGACAGGCACACAAGTGCGGTTTTTAAATGCAAGCACGGACGCACTAAGAACCTAACAGGTTTTAGGAGCAAAAATTAATGAGAACTCTGACACTATCAGCCACTGCTGACTGACGTGTATTATACACTACACTTGTGCGTTATATAATAGTTTGGTAAAAACGCACACAAGTGCACCTGTACGCTGCCACCAACAGGCACACACGTGCGGTTTTTAAATGCAAGCACGGACGCACTAAGAACCTAACAGGTTTTAGGAGCAAAAATTAATGAGAACTCTGACACTATCAGCCACTGCTGACTGACGTGTATTATACACTACACTTGTGCGTTATATAATAGTTTGGTAAAAACGCACACAAGTGCACCTGTACGCTGCCACCAACAGGCACACACGTGCGGTTTTTAAATGCAAGCACGGACGCACTAAGAACCTAACAGGTTTTAGGAGCAAAAATTAATGAGAACTCTGACACTATCAGCCACTGCTGACTGACGTGTATTATACACTACACTTGTGCGTTATATAATAGTTTGGTAAAAACGCACACAAGTGCACCTGTACGCTGCCACCAACAGGCACACACGTGCGGTTTTTAAATGCAAGCACGGACGCACTAAGAACCTAACAGGTTTTAGGAGCAAAAATTAATGAGAACTCTGACACTATCAGCCACTGCTGACTGACGTGTATTATACACTACATTTGTGCGTTATATAATAGTTTGGTAAAAACGCACACAAGTGCACCTGTACGCTGCCACCAACAGGCACACACGTGCGGTTTTTAAATGCAAGCACGGACGCACTAAGAACCTAACAGGTTTTAGGAGCAAAAATTAATGAGAACTCTGACACTATCAGCCACTGCTGACTGACGTGTATTATACACTACACTTGTGCGTTATATAATAGTTTGGTAAAAACGCACACAAGTGCACCTGTACGCTGCCACCAACAGGCACACACGTGCGGTTTTTAAATGCAAGCACGGACGCACTAAGAACCTAACAGGTTTTAGGAGCAAAAATTAATGAGAACTCTGACACTATCAGCCACTGCTGACTGACGTGTATTATACACTACACTTGTGCGTTATATAATAGTTTGGTAAAAACGCACACAAGTGCACCTGTACGCTGCCACCAACAGGCACACACGTGCGGTTTTTAAATGCAAGCACGGACGCACTAAGAACCTAACAGGTTTTAGGAGCAAAAATTAATGAGAACTCTGACACTATCAGCCACTGCTGACTGACGTGTATTATACACTACACTTGTGCGTTATATAATAGTTTGGTAAAAACGCACACAAGTGCACCTGTACGCTGCCACCAACAGGCACACACGTGCGGTTTTTAAATGCAAGCACGGACGCACTAAGAACCTAACAGGTTTTAGGAGCAAAAATTAATGAGAACTCTGACACTATCAGCCACTGCTGACTGACGTGTTTTATACACTACACTTGTGCGTTATATAATAGTTTGGTAAAAACGCACACAAGTGCACCTGTACGCTGCCACCAACAGGCACACACGTGCGGTTTTTAAATGCAAGCCCGGACGCACTAAGAACCTAACAGGTTTTAGGAGCAAAAATTAATGAGAACTCTGACACTATCAGCCACTGCTGACTGACGTGTATTATACAGTACACTTGTGCGTTATATAATAGTTTGGTAAAAACGCACACAAGTGCACCTGTACGCTGCCACCAACAGGCACACACGTGCGGTTTTTAAATGCAAGCACGGACGCACTAAGAACCTAACAGGTTTTAGGAGCAAAAATTAATGAGAACTCTGACACTATCAGCCACTGCTGACTGACGTGTATTATACACTACACTTGTGCGTTATATAATAGTTTGGTAAAAACGCACACAAGTGCACCTGTACGCTGCCACCAACAGGCACACACGTGCGGTTTTTAAATGCAAGCACGGACGCACTAAGAACCTAACAGGTTTTAGGAGCAAAAATTAATGAGAACTCTGACACTATCAGCCACTGCTGACTGATGTGTATTATACACTACGCTTGTGCGTTATATAATAGTTTGGTAAAAACGCACACAAGTGCACCTGTACGCTGCCACCAACAGGCACACACGTGCGGTTTTTAAATGCAAGCCCGGACACACTAAGAACCTAACAGGTTTTAGGAGCAAAAATTAATGAGAACTCTGACACTATTAGCCACTGCTGACTGACGTGTATTATACACTACACTTGTGCGTTATATAATAGTTTGGTAAAAATGCACACAAGTGCACCTGTACGCTGCCACCAACAGGCACACACGTGCGGTTTTTAAATGCAAGCACGGACGCACTAAGAACCTAACAGGTTTTAGGAGCAAAAATTAATGAGAACTCTGACACTATCAGCCACTGCTGACTGACGTGTATTATACACTACACTTGTGCGTTATATAATAATTTGGTAAAAACGCACACAAGTGCACCTGTACGCTGCCACCAACAGGCACACACGTGCAGTTTTTAAATGCAAGCCCGGACGCACTAAGAACCTAACAGGTTTTAGGAGCAAAAATTAATGAGAACTCTGACACTATCAGCCACTGCTGACTGACGTGTATTATACACTACACTTGTGCGTTATATAATAGTTTGGTAAAAACGCACACAAGTGCACCTGTACGCTGCCACCAACAGGCACACACGTGCGGTTTTTAAATGCAAGCACGGACGCACTAAGAACCTAACAGGTTTTAGGAGCAAAAATTAATGAGAACTCTGACACTATCAGCCACTGCTGACTGACGTGTATTATACACTACACTTGTGCGTTATATAATAGTTTGGTAAAAACGCACACAAGTGCACCTGTACGCTGCCACTAACAGGCACACACGTGCGGTTTTTAAATGCAAGCACGGACGCACTAAGAACCTAACAGGTTTTAGGAGCAAAAATTAATGAGAACTCTGACACTATCAGCCACTGCTGACTGACGTGTATTATACACTACACTTGTGCGTTATATAATAGTTTGGTAAAAACGCACACAAGTGCACCTGTACGCTGCCACCAACAGGCACACACGTGCGGTTTTTAAATGCAAGCACGGACGCACCAAGAACCTAACAGGTTTTACGAGCAAAAATTAATGAGAACTCTGACACTATCAGCCACTGCTGACTGACGTGTATTATACACTACACTTGTGCGTTATATAATAGTTTGGTAAAAACGCACACAAGTGCACCTGTACGCTGCCACCAACAGGCACACACGTGCGGTTTTTAAATGCAAGCACGGACGCACTAAGAACCTAACAGGTTTTTAGGAGCGACAATTAATGAGAAGTCTGACACTATCTGGACTGTTTTAGACTGTGTACACCAGCCCCAGATATGATGAAGGCTGGTATACGGTCACCACTAGGAATGGCTATATACCCTGCCTGCCTGCCTGCCTGCCTGTATACTGCTACAATAGTCCTGACAAGGACTCTTCTGGTCACCAGCCTGTATTCCGACCTGGCTATACCCTGCCTTTATACAGCAACAATAGTCCTGAGAAGGACTCTACTACTGTACTCCGACCTGGCTATACCCTGCCTGCCTGTATACAACTAGAATAGTCCTGAGAAGGACTTTTGGTCACACTGTTTGCAGCCCTGCTACGGAAATAGCTATAAAGGGCCGCAAACCTTTCCCTGAAGCAGCGACACTCTCCCTGCACTGACTGTCTGGATGGCTGTGAGCAGAGCACAGCGCGCCGGCCGGTATAAAGGATCGGTCACGCTGTGCGGGCCGGCCAATCACTGCAATTCCACAACTAACAGGGCTGTGGCATTGCAGTGGGCTGCCAGCCAATCCCTGCATGAGGGCTGGCTCTAAAAAGAGCGCCAACATGCAGGGATGAAGACCACGAGTACAGCACGAGTATCGCGAGATTACTCGGTCCCCGCCAAGTAGCCCGAGTACAGTGATACTCGTGCGAGTACCGAGTAGTAACAAGCATGCTCGCTCATCACTAGTGGTAACTAGCCCCTCCTGAGCTGTATGTGCCCCTCCTAAGCTGTATGGGCCACTTAGAACTGAATGTCCCCTCATGAGCTGTATGTGCCCCCTAGAGCTGTGTATGCCTCCCTGAGCTCTATGGGCCCCTTATAGCTATATTTGCCCCCCACTAAGCTGTCTGAGCTCCCAGAGCTGTATCCCACCCACCCCAGTAATGTGTTTGCCCTCCAGAGCTGTATGCCCCCAGTAATGTATATGCCCCACAGTAACGTGTATGACCCCAGTGCTGTCTGTGCCTTGGTTATATCTCACTGCTACAAAATATATATTTATATATATTGAGGCTTTGACTTCATCATTATTTATAATCATTTAGCCATCGGATTTTGCACATTATATTTGCTTGCTGCTATTTTCCCACTGAGTTGCCGCTTTGCTGCTATATTTATGTTGGGTGCTATATTTATCACCAAAGCCAGAACTCACTGGAGGCAACGCAAGAAGAACTCGTATTGGAAAAAGATTTTATTAAATTACCATCAGCAAAAGTATAAACCACATTTAAAAGACAAAAACAGATAAGCTGCCGGGCATCGCCTCTTCTTCTGAGCTTCTTGGAAGACAGGTTGCTCCTCTGTCGGCGGCCATGCTTGTTCTCTGAAGTCCAGGAGGCTCCTGAGGGTCGGTCTTCCCGGTCTGCAGCTCCTCTTGATTTGCTGAGAGATCAGAATGCCTTGGAGATATGCCGCCTTCAGTTAAGGAAAGAAAAAGAGGAAAAAAAATGTGATTTACTAACAAGAAAGCTAAAAATCGTATATGAAGTATCATGTAACCCAGCAAGCTGCACAAAAAGCACAATAACCTAAGTGTTGTAGTGTGTCACCCTGGACAAGCCAGGGGCCACAGAGCACAACACCTACACACCCCACACTCCCTGCAGGCACATCAAGGTCAGACACAAAACCCTTGTTGCCTTCCTCCAGGGACGGGGATCCTGGGAGCGGTGACAAGGAGCAGCTTTGTTGTTATTTCTCCCCTCCGTGGGTAGGGGGTTGATTGTCCCGGGGCCCGGTGATGGGGTAGGAGTGGATGGCAGGCGGGTTGCGGGGCCTGGTGAGGTGCAGGGTCGCAGGGGCAGCGCTGTGCCGCACGGCATGGAGGTACTCACTCAGCCCAATGATGATGACACAGTTCACGGTAAAACAAGCGGCTGGATGGACGGGTCCCTCGGACGGCTGCGGTGTTGTTGTTCCTGCAGGTTAGTGATGACTGTCTCTCCCTGCACCTATGTTCTATGTTGATTCCGATGGGTTCCCACCGGTAACCCGCTCCCCGACCTGGATGTGGGCCGCAGGAGCCCCTTTTTCCCGCAGGCGCTGGCCCTGGGAAACGGTTGCCCTTGGCGGTGGCGGTGTCTCCCCTTCACGGTTGGACGGTTGCCTTCTGTCGGGACTTGACTATTTGGAAACCCGGAGGTCCCCTTCACTAACGGATTCGGCAACTTCACGGCAACTCCTAGCCTTGCCGGGGTCCGAAAAGCCCCTGCCAATGGTGCTAGCTTCTCCTTGTGTACCGGTCCGGTACCGCCGGGCCACCGCCCGTCCACGGTCTTTACGACAAACTCCGATAGGCCACTCCTGCAGGCGGTCACCACTGTCTGCCAACCTTGCTGTTCTGTCCGGGCCACACACCCGGACCAACTTCAGGCTCTTTAGCTGTCACTTTACTCTTTCCACTTTCACTGGCAAAACTGAACTCTTTCCTCTCCATACTCTATCTCTCTACTTCACCTACTTCCACTTCCTCCTCCAAACTAGACTGCCTGTCTTTCCCGCCTCCAGGACTGTGAACTCCTCGGTGGGCGGAGACCAACCGCCTGGCTCCACCCCCTGGTGTGGACATCAGCCCCTGGAGGAAGGCAACAAGGGTTTTGTGTCTGACCTTGATGTGCCTGCAGGGAGTGTGGGGTGTGTAGGTGTTGTGCTCTGTGGCCCCTGGCTTGTCCAGGGCGACACATTCCCCCTTAGCAAAATGCAGACCGTTCTCGGGCTGCCCGTCCATCACCGGTTTTATTTTCACCAACTGGAAAATATAAAAATATAGAAAACTGTAACAGACATACAAGTATAATAACATCTTCCCACCTCGGGAGGTACTCTTACTTAAACGTTACGGTAAACGGTTGCGGCTTCCGCTCTCTCCCACCCAAGCAACCTGGCACTGATGCTGCCCCTAAGCAAACAGACAGCACCCCTTGATCCCAGTCCTGCACAAATTGCCCGAGCGGGTTCTGTCCTTTCCAGGGGACCCACGTCCATGGGGAACCCCTGAAACCCCCAGAGGATTGCCACCGGTTCCTGTGGTGAATGGGCCCCAGCCTACTCCACTGCGGGCCCTTCCTCCAGTCTGCCTCTCCGGAGGCGGCAACGGTGGAAGCTGCAACAACCATTTATTTACAGGCCACAAGTTTGTGGTTGCCTTGCAAGTTCTCAGGCATGTTCATAGAAGTTTCTATGCAAGGTGAAGGGGGTCCCAATGGGGACCAGCTGCCGGCTACGACCGGTTCCAATCAGCAGTAAATCAGGTAACTTTCCAGCAATTATTCATTTTCATTTTCAAACTTTAAAACTTTTAAACAGTGCTTTCAACACACAATGTTCACCCCCCCTCTAAATAGTAGTTTCCCTGTACCTAAGTGGGGGTCTACCTAGGTTGGGGCGAGTGGACCTCCGGGGTCCAGTGTCAGTGGTGACAGGCAGCGGGGGAGAGGGAACAATCAGTCTCTCTTCCCTGTTATCGTGTGGGGCAGGCGGAAGCATAGGGGAGCTGGGCACAGTTTCATCCCTGGGCACTGGCACTGGCTTTGGCTCACGGTTGACCACCTCCATCACTTCTTCATCCACGGGTTGTGGGAACAGTATCACTGGAAGAATCACCGCGCCGTTCTGTGTAGGCCAGTCCGCTGGGAAGTCACCCATCACGGTGTGAATTACCTCTTTTGCCTTCTCCGCTGGTGGAGGAACCGGAACTTCAGCCGTTGCCCTCAATGCTGGTGGGCACCTTTTTAGATTGTCCCGGGAAACCGTGGCCAAAGTGCCCCTTTGGTCACGACTGATCTGGTAGGCCTTCCCATCTTCCCATCCTGTGGGCTGTATGACGTATGGGGTTTGTTTCCATTGATCATCCAGCTTGTGGGTTCTCCTCTTCCGCTTCATACATTCATACCTACTTGACCCTATCCTGATACCCCTTGTCTCACCTTGTTGGTCCCTACACCTGTTATCCTGTCCTTTCCTGTGTCTGTCTTGTCACACAACACATTTTAGCATATCCCTTGTGCTCCTTATTACCTGTCCTGCCTATTAGAATTATGTCCATTATGTCCATGCATGGCCCAATGAATCAAGTCTGTACTTCATATTCATGGTTTAAGCCTTTGGGTTCCAACGTGCCCAGAGTATATATCCAGAAATATTCCCTTTCTTTGAGCTTCCTAATTCTATTGCCTCCTCTGCGTATGGCTTGGACATGTTCGATGACTTGGAATCTTAATTGGATCACTGTGTGATTATGCGTCACAAAATGGTGTGGGACTGGTAATAGAATCTGCTTATTTATTACACTATTTTCCTGTTTCTCTCTTCTCCCTTTTCCCATAACCTACCTTTATCTGCATTTGTGGGGTATCTATATACTATTTATATCACAGTTTTATTCATTAATACGGAAGGGAAGAGTGCGCGTGAGAGTGTTGAACTGCGGAGAGCAAGAGGTTAAGCTGCCCCGATTTGCCACCATTGATAAGCTGTTCACAGTAGATACACATGCTATCCAAGTAGCAGCATCCACCATTACTGCACCCCACCCAGTCAGTGACTGCTCACCAAGTCAGCCAGAGGAGTGGTGTCAGGAATTACACGTAGGCACTGACTCCACACCTTCACATCACAAGAAGGGGGTCTACAGGGTAGTGCAAGAAATCAAGCAAGTCTTCAGCAAACATCCGCTAGACTTTGGGGGAATAAAAGGGGTCCAACACTACATCCCCACAGGTGCACACCCACCCATCAAAGAGAGCTGTAAGGCAATACCACCTTCACATTACCAGTGTACCAAGGACATGTTGAGCAACATGAAGGAGGCTGGGGTTATCCGTGACAGTTGTAGCTTTTGGGCAGCTCCGTTGGTCCTGTTAAAGAAGAAGGACGGCACCACTCCCCCGTATTGAGGAATCGCTAGCTGCATTGAGAACTGCAAATGATTTTTCTACCCTTGATCTCACTAGTCACTATTGGCAAGTGTCCGTAGCTGAGGCAGACCGGGAGAAGACCGCCTTCTCCACCCCTTTGGGTCTCTGCGAGTTCAAAAGCATGCCCTTCGAGCTGTGCAATGCGCCAGGAACCTTCCAGAGGCTGATGGAATGCTGCTTGGGACAAGATTTTAGGGTGTATAAAAAGGGAGATTAGATCCCGTGATACCAACGTATTGTTACACCTCTATAAATCACTTGTAAGGCCACATCTGGAATATGGGAACCAGTTTTGGGCTCCACATTTTAAAAAGGACATTCAGAAGTTAGAGTCAGTTCAAAGGTGGACAACTAGACTACTACAAGGAATGGAAGGCCTCCCATATGATGACAAGTTGAAAAAGTTATTAAGTGATTATTGGCTGTAATGGGGCTTTCTGACTGGTGCCAGCCTCTCTTCTTAGCACACAAGAACCACAATCCCTACACCATGCTTCAATGGATTCTCTCATCCCAGCCCAGTAAAACTACATATTGTACACAGTCATAAGCAGCCCATGGGCATTCACCTTCATTCAAACCAATAACAGCTCATAGACCAGACAATCCATCTACCACTGGACCAAAGACAGGAAGCTAAATCCACTGCCTGCGGTAACCAACTTAATCCTATAGGCTACTCACACAACAAACCCAACAGAAAGGAAAAAAACATGGCTTTCATTATCCATCCAATGAAAACGCATAACCATTGTGAGCCATTGGACAATGCAATTGGACACATGGTGACATGGTGCACGGCCCAATGAATCAAGTCTTTACTTCATATTCATGGTTTAAGCCCTTGGGTTCTAATGTGCCCAGAGTACATATCCAGAAAGATTTTCTTTCTTTGAGCTAAACACAAGTCAACAATACATTGTAAGCAGATTCTATTACCAGTCCCACACCATTTTGTGACGCATAATCACACAGTGATCCAATTAAGATTCCAAGTCATCGAACATGTCCAAGCCATACGCAGAGGAGGCGATAGAATTAGGAGGCTCAAAGAAAGGGAATCTTTCTGGATATATACTCTGGGCACGTTGGAACCCAAAGGCTTAAACCATGAATATGAAGTACAGACTTGATTCATTGGGCCATGCATGGACATAATGGACATAATTCTAATAGGCAGGACAGGTAATAAGGAGCACAACTAATATGCTAAAATGTGTTGTGTGACAAGACAGACACAGGAAAGGACAGGATAACAGGTGTAGGGACCAACAAGGTGAGACAAGGGGTATCAGGATAGGGTCAAGTAGGTATGAATGTAGTAATGGGGCAGGCATAGAGAATTGTATGCGAATGTGAATTACAATAAGTCACTAAGGAATGGAATATGTGAGTGTGTGCCTAATGTAAACTAATATTGTACTGGCAAAATTATAGATGGAAAGGGAGAAGAGGAGGGGGGAGAGGGGAGGCTGTAATTGACTGCAAAGGTATGAGTTATGAGTGATCATAGGGATAGTGTTACATAAGTGGAAATATTTATGGAGGACAGGATGTGTAAGCGCATACCTTATACAAACCTATAGAGTGCTGACGGGTGAGAGTGTGATGTTAGATATAAGACATCTTATAGTGAATAGTGAGCCGTAATCAAGTGCAACAGGGATATTTCACGTGACTATGGGAACCTGGAAGGTAAAGAAAGGGGAGAAAAAACTGTTAGACAAGGTAATCAGACATAATGTAACCAGTTGATCAGACATGACAAACATGACAAATAAAAAATAAGGAAGAATGGAACTCCATACATAGTGGAACCATATATAGTGTTCAAGAAAAGAAATATGACAAATAAAATACAAGGAAGAATGGAACTCCATACATAGTGGAACCACATATAGTGCGAACACGGAAAAGAACCGGGCGTTAGAAAAAATGTGCACGGCCCAATTAATCAAGTCTGTACTTCATATTCATGGTTTAAGCCCTTGGGTTCCAACGTGCCCAGAGTATTTATCCAGAAAGATTTCCTTTCTTTGAGCTTCCTAATTCTATCGCCTATGGCGCCTATGGCTGGGACATGTTCGATGACTTGGAATCTTAATTGGGCCACTGTGTGATTATGCCTCTGGGCAGCTCCGTTGGTCCTGTTAAAGAAGGACGGCAACACTCCCCTGTATTGAGGAATCGCTAGCGGCATTGAGAACTGCAAATTATTTTTCTACCCATGATCTCACTAGTCGCTATTGGCAAGTGTCCGTTGCGGAGGCAGACCGGGAGAAGACCGCCTTCGCCACCCCGATGGGTCTCTGGGAGTTCAAAAGCATGCCCTTCGAGCTGTGCAATGCGCCAGGAACCTTCCAGAGGCTGATGGAATGCTGTTTGGGACACCGTAACTTTGAAATGGTACTGCTATACCTAGATGATGTTATTGTTTATTCTAAAGCAAACAAGACTTTAGGTTGTATAAAAAGGGAGATTAGATCCCGTGATCCCAACGTATTGTTACACTTCTATAAATCACTTGTAAGGCCACATCTGGAATATGGGAACCAGTTTTGGGCTCCACATTTTAAAAAGGACATTCAGAAGTTAGAGTCAGTTCAAAGGCGGTCAACTAGACTACTACAAGGAATGGAAGGCCTCCCATATGATGACAGGTTGAAAAAATTATTAAGTGATTATTGGCTGTAAGGGGGCTTTCTGGCTGGTGCCAGCCTCTCTTCTTAGCACACAGGAACCACAATCCCTACACCATTCAATGGATTCTCTCATCCCAGCCCAGTAAAACTACATATTTCACACAGTCATAAGCAGCCCATGGGCATAGGATCTTAACTAGGCGGACAGCGGGCGCCTGGTTTTGAGCTTCCTGCCACTCCTGACTGGGCAGCGGGTCCAGATTCGCCCGTTGCTGGTGGACATGCACCTTCTCAGTTGGTGGCTGGTGAAATGCAGGCAACTCGATCTCCTCAAGGTCGTCAACCTCGCACCCTTCTTCTGACAAGTGGGGCATCCGAGAGAGTGCATCAGCATTAACGTTGGCACGACCGGCCCTGTATTTGATGGTGAAATCGTAGTTGGCTAGCCTGGCCACCCACCGCTGTTCCAACGCGCCCAACTTGGCCGTGTCCAGGTGGGTCAGCAGATTATTATCCATGAAAGCGGTGAACTTTGCTGCGGCCAGGTAATGGCGGAACCGCTCGGTGATAGCCCACACCAGCGCCAGGAGCTCGAGCTTGAAAGAGCTGTAGTTCTCAGGATTCCTTTCAGTCGGTCGGAGCTTTCGGCTAGCATAAGCAATCACCTTTTCCTTCCCATCTTGGACCTGGGACAAGACTGCCCCCAAGCCCACATTGCTGGCATCGGTATAGAGGATGAACGGGTTGCTGTAATCGGGATACGCCAGGATCTCCTCTCCGGTTAAGGCCGCCTTCAGTTGACGGAAGGATTCCTCATGCCTCTCTTCCCACACCAGTGGGGCTCCGATGGGTCTACCACCTTTGCTCTGTCCCACGAGGAGGTCTTGCATGGAGGCAGCCATCTTCGTGTACCCCTTGATGAAGCACCGGTAGTACCCCACCAGACCCAGAAACTGCCTTACTTCCCTCACTGTGGTTGGTCTCGGCCAGTCTTGGATGGCAGTGATCTTCTCGGGGTCGGGGGCGATACCTTCTACACCCACCACATGCCCCAGGTACTGCACTCTGGGTTTCAGCAGGTGACACTTGGAGGGCTTCAACTTCATCCCGTATTTGGCAAGGGACGCGAACACTTCGGCCAGGTTCTCCAGGTGGGCTTCATATGTCTGGGAGTACACATTCACATCATCCAGGTATAACAGGACGGTTTCGAAGTTTAGATGCCCCAGACAGCACTCCATCAGCCGTTGGAAGGTCCCAGGGGCGTTGCACAGCCTGAACGGCATAATATTGAATTCACAGAGCCCCATTGGGGTGGTGAAGGCAGTTTTCTTCCGGTCCTCCGGTGCCACAGCCACTTGCCAGTACCCGCTGGTGAGGTCAAGGGTGGAGAAGTAATTTGCAGTTCTCAGTGCGGCCAAAGACTCTTCATTACGGGGCAGTGGGTAAGCATCTTTATGCGTTATCTGGTTAATCTTCCGGTAATCCACGCACATCCGCATGGTGCCGTCCTTCTTCTTAACCAGTACCAATGGGGCGGCCCAGGGACTACAGCTGTCCCTGATGACCCCTGCCTCCTTCATGTTCCTCAACATGTCCTTGGCACATTGGTAGTGTGCAGGGGGAATAGGCCTGTACCTCTCTTTGATAGGGGGGTGTTCACCGGTGGGAATATGGTGTTGGACCCCTTTAACCTGCCCAAAGTCTAGGGGATGTTTGCTAAAAACTTGCTCATACTCCCGTACCACCCGGTATACCCCTTCTTTGTGATGGGTAGGGGTATCGTCAGTGCCTACATGTAGCTGTTGGTGCCACTCATCTAACTCCCCTTGGGGCGGGTGAGTGCTGGCAGTCGGTGGTGAGGTTGGGGGAACTGCCTCGCGGATGGTGTGGGGATCCAGAGTGAGCAACTTGGCAAGTGTAGCATACCGGGGAAGCCTGACTTCTTCCTCCCCGCAGTTCAGCAACCTCACAGGCACTCTCCCCTTCTTTACATCTACCACCCCTCGGGCGTCCATTACTGTGGGCCAGTGCTCGGAGGGCATGGGCTCTATCATGGCAGGGTAGTCACGTCCCTGGGGCCCTATTGCAATGGGACAGCCATCATCCCTTTCCCCTAAAGAGGGGTATTCCTAAAGGGCAGTTTCTGCGGATACGCAGAAATTGCTCAAGAGAAGAAGATTTCAAGGCACAGGCCTCGGACCTTTTTGGTCGATTTTTAGACCGTGGCTATCCCAAAAAGATCATTCAGCACTCTTATGCCCTTGCAAAAAATACCAATAGACACAGTCTTATGATTCCCCGGATGCGTGAACATGATTGTAACATCACGCGTATCATTGGCACGTACGATGTACAATCTGAAAGAGTCTTTTCAGTGATAAAAAAGCACTGGAAGATCTTGAGGGCTGACCCCGATTTGGTAAAGTATATTAATAAATTCCCTAGCATTACTTACAGGCGGGGTCGTACCATAGGCGATAAATTGGTGCACAGCATGTACCAGGGACCTAGACCACAGGGAACATGGCTAGATAGACGTATCTGCGGGATGTTCCGCTGTGGAAACTGTAAATATTGTGGATCCATGGAACAATGCAAAAGGGTGACTAGTGCAGCCACGGGGAAAATCTTCTCCCTACGTGATTTTGGTAACTGTAAAACCTCCGGAGTTATCTATAGGGCCACCTGTACTTGCCCTATGGACTATATAGGGAAGACCCTGAGAGAACTCCGGAGGCGGGTGGGCGAACATCTTACGGATATTAGGAATGGACGAGATACATCAATCTCTCGCCATATTAATATGATCCATGGGGGAGATACGGCTCAAATTCATTTTTCCATTCTGGAGGTGGTGAAACCCAACCCTAGGGGAGGAGACTTTGATAGGGTATTACTGCAGAAGGAATCAGCTTGGATATTCAAAATGGGATCTTTGACCCCAGGAGGGCTGAACGAACAGCTCTCCTTTAGCTGTTTTCTTCCCACCTAGCCTTAAGCGGAACCCAAATTGTTAATTTAAATCCATTTTTGCTCTACTTTGTAAGACTTCTTCCGTTTTTAGGAATGGACCATATTAATGGTTAATATCTATGTATTCTTGTCCTTGCCCTGGGAGACTCGTTATGGATGTACCCTCATAATGTATACATGGAGGTTATATCTGTCTAGAAGGATGGTATCCCTGTTATATTTCTGACAGGGTTGATGTAATAATATATAATGGTATATCTGCCTGTTATTGTATATCCCATGATGCTTATATTATCTATGTGCCTATAAATGGGGGTTATGTCTATTATGGCGTCTATAATCTATTGTATCTATTTTTATTGTATATCCTATGATGCCTATTTTATCTATGTGCCTACAAATGGGGGTCATGTCTATTATGGCGTCTACAATCTATTTACATCGGCTAAATTAAATTATATCATACTTATATTCCTATGAATGGGAGCCCCCTATAATATGGCCTTATCTTTAAAGTAACCTTTCTTCAACAAATATATATTGCAGCGGGTGCTTTATATTAATGTTAGACGTGCAGTAAAGCACTAAGTATTCCCCTTGCTTTATTGCGCATGCGTGGGCACACGGTGCTCTGTATCATCTTACGACTTTTATGCAGACGCCGTAGTACTTAAGACCTCTGCGCATGCGCTGTGCTCTTGTTTATGTCCATCTGATTATGGCATCTCAGGGCCTCTGTCCACACGTGCGCGCCGCCTGTTGTCTGGGCAGGCGCGATGGGGATGTGGACGGCGGCATTTCCATGCAGACGCCATAACATTCAGGACCCTCACGCATGCGCTGTGCTTTTGTCTATTTCTATCTGACTGTGGCACCTGAGGGCCTCCGTCCGCACGTGCGCGCTGCCTGGGAGGTTCTGGGCAGGCGCAATGGGGATAGGGACGGCGGCATTCTAATTATATCGGCATCCTGGGCTTTCCCAGGTGTGCGCAATGCATTAGGCATGCGCATACATGGCGGTGCCGGCATCTGCATGATTGCCCTGACCGCTTACAGCTGATTATGGGATTACAGGCTATTTAAACCTCATGGTGGTATGCAGCTCCATGACGCCTCTCTGGACTATGGCAGTACTATCTCTTTAGCATTGTCTGATCGGCCGTGGATCCTGTTTGATGGGCGCCATGGATCTGCATGTCTAATACCTCATCTCCCTGGGCAAGTACTCTTGTATCTTTGATATTGTCTCTTTATCTTACATGCCTTTCTGTGGTGTAGCTTATGAATGTGCAAACTATGGTTAATACTATTACAACTTGTTGCTGATAGAGCTTGTCTATCTTATAGCCTCCTGATGAACCACATGTATAGCATGTGGGGAAACGCGTCGAGGTGGAGACTGTTGTAAATCTACCATGAAATTGATGGCTCACTTCTGCTAAATTGAAGGATTTGATGTCTCATCTCTGCTATTATAAGTACTAAGGGGACTTTTGGAGAGCATCGGCATACATCGATCTGGACGTTTATGGACAGCAAGCATCCTATTTCTTTTATTGTGTGGCGCTGCCTGGATGAACCTAATATGGTCTCAAAGTTAAGTCCTGAGCCTCGATTTGATCCCCTATATTTGTAACCTCTCTTTTAAATATTGTATGTCTATATTGTATCATGTTTATTGTGACTTGATGGTCAAAATACTTTTTACACTGCTGGTGTGTTTTTTCTATATCTTAATAAAATTTGTTAATGGGAATAACGCATATACTTTTTGCTGAAAAATATTCCCGGGCCTTGGTCCCTAATCTTGATCAAACACTACATCCCCACAAGTGCACACCCACCCATCAAAGAGAGATATAAGCCAATACTACCTGCACATTACCAGTGTACCAAGGACATGTTGAGCAACATGAAGGAGGCTGGGGTTATCCCTGACAGTTGTAGCCTCTGGGCAGCTTCCGTTGGTCCTGTTAAAGAAGAAGGACAGCACCACTCCCCTGTATTGAGGAATAGCTAGCTGCATTGAGAACTGCAAATTATTTTTCTACCCTTGATCTCAGTAGTCGCTATTGGCAAGTGTCCGTTGCTGAGGCAGACCGGGAGAAGACCGCCTTTGCCACCCCGATGGGTCTCTGCGAATTCAAAGAATTCAAAAGGCATGCCCTTCGAGCTGTGCAATTTGCCAGGAACCTTCCAGAGGCTGATGGAACTCCATACATAGTGGAACCACATATAGTGTGAACACGGAAAAGAACCGGGAGAAAATATGTGCACGGCGCAATGCTGCACTTGATTACGGCTCACCATCATTCAGCTACAACCAATGGGAAGACACCACACCCTTTTTTATGCCCATCCTGTCTGCAGACCACTGCCAGACATAGCTATGACCTCTGGTTACTTTTACCCCCAGTTCAGTTTTATGATTTTGTGTGCTTGTTACCTGACTACTTTTCCTGCTTGCTGTTTATGTACCTTGTTGGCCGATCCGCATTTCACCTCTGCTTGTTTTCTGATTAAGTCCTGGCCGTCCCATTCTGTTCCTGTTCCTCAATTAATGTTTTGTCCCTGCCTGACTACTATTCTCTGGAACTGCAGCCTTCCACAGGTATTGATCACCTTGGGCCCTGTGTAATTCCTAATCCCTGTATAGGGGTTAAAGGGTTCCAGGGTTCTGGAGGTCCTGCTTGGTGAGTGGCTTCCCTCTAGCCTATCCTTTACAGCCCATCTGAGTGTGTGGATTAAGGAAGGTGTTACACCGTGCCCTCTGCAGAAGGCCATGTAGGCCAGGATAGTGCTTTAAAAATTGCTGGACAACCAGGTTCAACACGTGAGCCACACAAGGCACGTGTGTCACATTGTCACGGCGAAGGGCCGCACCCATGTTTGCATCATTGTCACACCCGGCCTTCCCTGGCTGCTGGTTGAGTGGAGACAACCATTGATGAAACTTGGTCTCCAGAGCTAACCGTCCACAACTTCTCAGCGGTGTGACTCACATTTCCCATGCATTTCAAAGTAAATATTTGACCGCATGATGGCATTGAGCTCTGCTGCCAGCATAGTAAGGAGGTGTGTGGTATTCCTTGTGCGCAGTTACAAGGAAGGGTGCCCTGACCACACAGGGTTTGGGCCGAGGTGAAGGACCCACACGAGGTTGAGGAGGCCAATTACAGCCTCCCCCCTCTCCCTCCCCTTCTTCACAAATGCGCAGGCGCAGACGTGCGTTCCATTAGCCTCACTGCATTCCACTCCCATACAGGAAGTGGGCGCAGCTATTACTACGGTCGCACATAAAAGAACCCACAGCCACCACTGCACACAGCTGACTCCACCACTGGAAACCCACTTCTACAACAACGCAGGTAAGACAGGATCGGCACCTCTATGCTCCCGTTACAATCAGGCTCAGTCACCATGTGATTACGCTCTCAACAATTTAGTTGCAGGCTTCCCGTTGCTTCACCTCCACTAGCTGTGCTGCCATTTCCTCTCCCCCCTGGAAGGTATACTTTATTACACTATTTTCCTGTTTCCCTCTTCTCCCTTTTCCCATAACCTACCTTTATCTGCATTTGTGGGGTATCTATATACTATTTCTATCACAGTTTTATTCATTAATACGGAAGGGAAGAGTGCGCGTGAGAGTGTTGAATTGCGGAGAGCAAGAGGTTAAGCTGCCCCGATTTGCCACCATTGATAAGCTGTTCACAATAGATACACATGCTATCCAAGCAGCAGCAGCGATGAACGCCGCTCGAGACCCCGGGATCCAGCCCA
This sequence comes from Anomaloglossus baeobatrachus, assembly GCF_048569485.1. NCBI lineage: Eukaryota > Metazoa > Chordata > Amphibia > Anura > Aromobatidae > Anomaloglossus > Anomaloglossus baeobatrachus. The sequence continues at coordinate 128,455 of NW_027442163.1, read as the reverse complement.
CCGCTCGAGCCACCACCGAGCAGCAGCAGCATCCGGACCCGAGCAGTGGGAGAGCGCAGCGTCCCCTCCTCCGCCCGCGACAAGAGTCTATGGGGCTGATCACAGATAGAGCCTGTACCTATGAGAGTCTATGGGGCTGATCACAGATAGAACCTGTACTTATGAGAGTCTATGGGGCTGATCACAGATAGAGCCTGTACCTATGAGAGTCTATTGGGCTGATCACAGATAGGGCCCGTACCTATGAGAGTCTATGGGACTGATTACAGATAGATACCTGTACCTCTGACAGTTAGACTCTCATAAGTACAGGCTCTATCTGTGATCAGCCCCATAGACCCTTATAAGTACGAGCTCTATCTGTGATCAGCCCCATAGAATGTCATAGGTATGGGCCCTATCTGTGATCAGTCCCATAGACTCTCATAAGTACAGTCTCTATCTGTGATCAGCCCCATAGACTCTCATAGGTATGGGCTCTGTGATCAGCCCCATAGACTCTCATAATTACGGGCTTTATCTGTGATCAGCCCCATAGACTCTCACAGGTAGGGGCCCTATCTGTGGTCAGCCCCATAGACTCTCATAAGTACAGGCTCTATCTGTGATCAGCCCCTTAGACTCTCATAAGTATGAGCTCTCTCTGTGATCAGCCCCATAGACTGTCATAGGTATGGGCCCTATCTGTGATCAGTCCCATAGACTCTCATAAGTACAGTCTCCATCTGTGATCAGCCCCATAGACTCTCATAGGATCTTAATTGGGCCACTGTGTGATTATGCATCACAAAATGGTGTGGGACTGGTAATAGAATCTGCTTACAACGTATTGTTGACTTATGCTTAGCTCAAAGAAAGGGAATCTTTCTGGATATGTACTCTGGGCACATTAGAACCCAAGGGCTTAAACCGTGAATATGAAGTACAGACTTGATTCATTGGGCCGTGCACCATGTCACCATGTGTGCATTTGCGTTGTCCAATGGCTCACAATGGTTATGCGTTTTCATTGGATGGATAATCGAAGCCATGTTTTTTTCCTTTCTCTTGGGTTTGTTGTGTGAGTAGCCTATAGGATTAAGTTAGTTACCGCAGGCATTGGATTTAGCTTCCTGTCTTTGGTCCAGTGGTAGATTGATTGTTTGGTCTATGAGCTGTTATGGGTTTGAATCCAGGTGAATGCCCATGGGCTGCTTATGACTGTGTGAAATATGTAGTTTTACTGGGCTGGGATGAGAGAATTCATCGATGTATGGTGTAGGTGTCGCGGGCGGGGAGGAGGGTGTCAGCACACTACGCTCACCCCCTTCTGCTCGGGTCCGACGGCCGCTGCTCAGTGGTGGCTCGAGCTGTAGGCCGGATCCCAGGGGTTTCTCGAGCGGCACTCCTCGCCCGTGAGTGAAAGGGGGTTTGTTGGGTGTGGGGATGATTATTGTCCGTGACGCCACCCACGGTTGTGGTGATTTCACCACCGCCGCTCTATACGGGGCTCCCGGGGATGGTGATGCGGAGCAGCCAGGTGTTGTGTTGCCCCTCCGTGGGTAGGGGTTGGTGATCCCGGGGCCCGGTGATGGAGAGGGAGTTGCAGGGCCTGGTGGGCGCAGGGACGCGGGGGCAGCGCTGTGCCTTGCGGCACTGTGGTACTCACTCAGCCTGAGACGTGACACAGTTTTTACGGTAACCAAACGGCTGGATAGACGGTCCCACGGACGGCTGCACTTGCTCTCCCGGTAGGTGACGGTGATGTCCCTCTTCCTTGCACCTTTGTGTACTTTTTGGTTGCGATGGGTCCCCACCGGTAACCCGCTCCCTGGCTTCAAGCTGGACCGGGGGAGCTCTACTCTTTGCCCGCAGGCGCTGGCCCTAAGAAATGGGTGCCTTGGCGGTGGCGGTGTCTCTTCTATGCTGGCTGAGCTGTTGCCTTCAATCAGGACTTGGTTGTTAGGGGATCTACGTCCCCTTCACTGACGGATTTGGCAAATTTGGCGACTCCTAGCCTTGCCGGGGTCCGAGAGGCCCCTGCCCTGGTGCTGACTGTCCTTCGGAACACTGCTCCAGACCGCCGGGCACACAGCCAACGGGGTCCTTCCAGGAACTTCCAAACGGTCCCCCTCCAGACAGTCACCGCCGTCGCTGACCTTGCTGATCTGGCCCTACACAAAGCTGGACCCTTCAGGCTTTCCTTCCTTCTTGTCACCTCATTTGCTTTCCTTCTTTTCCACTTTTCTTCCTTCACTTTCACTTAGCTGTTTACTTTTGCCCTGTCTAGGCTTCTCCTCCACTCCTTCCACTTCTTCCTCCTGACTAGACTGCCTGGTTTCTCCCGCCTCCAGAGCTGTGACCTCCTTGGTGGGCGGAGCCAACCGCCTGGCCCACCCCCTGGTGTGACTATAACAGATGCAAACTTGTCCTGTGTGGTGGAGATGAGATTTGATAAAGTAAGTGGAAATCCAGTAAAAGTTTCATTTGGCTACTTTGCACTCTCGAGATAATTGTCACCATGTGCCAAATGCAATAGAAAAGCAATCTGAACACATTCGCGCATAAATGAAATGACCACAATTTTCTCCAAAACTATAACAGATGCAAACTTGTCCTGTGTGGTGGAGATGAGATTTGATAAAGTAAGTGGAAATCCAGTAAAAGTTTCATTTGGCTACTTTGCACTCTCGAGATAATCGTCACCATGTGCCAAATGCAATAGAAAAGCAATCTGAACACATTCGCGCATAAATGAAATGACCACAATTTTCTCCAAAACTATAACAGATGCAAACTTGTCCTGTGTGGTGGAGATGAGATTTGATAAAGTAAGTGGAAATCCAGTAAAAGTTTCATTTGGCTACTTTGCACTCTCGAGATAATCGTCACCATGTGCCAAATGCAATAGAAAAGCAATCTGAACACATTCGCGCATAAATGAAATGACCACAATTTTCTCCAAAACTATAACAGATGCAAACTTGTCCTGTGTGGTGGAGATGAGATTTGATAAAGTAAGTGGAAATCCAGTAAAAGTTTCATTTGGCTACTTTGCACTCTCGAGATAATCGTCACCATGTGCCAAATGCAATAGAATAGCAATCTGAACACATTCGCGCATAAATGAAATGACCACAATTTTCTCCAAAACTATAACAGATGCAAACTTCTCCTGTGTGGTGGAGATGAGATTTGATAAAGTAAGTGGAAATCCAGTAAAAGTTTCATTTGGCTACTTTGCACTCTCGAGATAATCATCACCATGTGCCAAATGCAATAGAAAAGCAATCTGAACACATTCGCGCATAAATGAAATGACCACAATTTTCTCCAAAACTATAACAGATGCAAACTTGTCCTGTGTGGTGGAGATGAGATTTGATAAAGTAAGTGGAAATCCAGTAAAAGTTTCATTTGGCTACTTTGCACTCTCGAGATAATCGTCACCATGTGCCAAATGCAATAGAAAAGCAATCTGAACACATTCGCGCATAAATGAAATGACCACAATTTTCTCCAAAACTATAACAGATGCAAACTTGTCCTGTGTGGTGGAGATGAGATTTGATAAAGTAAGTGGAAATCCAGTAAAAGTTTCATTTGGCTACTTTGCACTCTCGAGATAATCGTCACCATGTGCCAAATGCAATAGAAAAGCAATCTGAACACATTCGCGCATAAATGAAATGACCACAATTTTCTCCAAAACTATAACAGATGCAAACTTGTCCTGTGTGGTGGAGATGAGATTTGATAAAGTAAGTGGAAATCCAGTAAAAGTTTCATTTGGCTACTTTGCACTCTCGAGATAATCGTCACCATGTGCCAAATGCAATAGAAAAGCAATCTGAACACATTCGCGCATAAATGAAATGACCACAATTTTCTCCAAAACTATAACAGATGCAAACTTGTCCTGTGTGGTGGAGATGAGATTTGATAAAGTAAGTGGAAATCCAGTAAAAGTTTCATTTGGCTACTTTGCACTCTCGAGATAATCGTCACCATGTGCCAAATGCAATAGAAAAGCAATCTGAACACATTCGCGCATAAATGAAATGACCACAATTTTCTCCAAAACTATAACAGATGCAAACTTGTCCTGTGTGGTGGAGATGAGATTTGATAAAGTAAGTGGAAATCCAGTAAAAGTTTCATTTGGCTACTTTGCACTCTCGAGATAATCGTCACCATGTGCCAAATGCAATAGAAAAGCAATCTGAACACATTCGCGCATAAATGAAATGACCACAATTTTCTCCAAAACTATAACAGATGCAAACTTGTCCTGTGTGTTGGAGATGAGATTTGATAAAGTAAGTGGAAATCCAGTAAAAGTTTCATTTGGCTACTTTGCAATCTCGAGATAATCGTCACCATGTGCCAAATGCAATAGAAAAGCAATCTGAACACATTCGCGCATAAATGAAATGACCACAATTTTCTCCAAAACTATAACAGATGCAAACTTGTCCTGTGTGGTGGAGATGAGATTTGATAAAGTAAGTGGAAATCCAGTAAAAGTTTCATTTGGCTACTTTGCACTCTCGAGATAATCGTCACCATGTGCCAAATGCAATAGAAAAGCAATCTGAACACATTCGCGCATAAATGAAATGACCACAATTTTCTCCAAAACTATAACAGATGCAAACTTGTCCTGTGTGGTGGAGATGAGATTTGATAAAGTAAGTGGAAATCCAGTAAAAGTTTCATTTGGCTACTTTGCACTCTCGAGATAATCGTCACCATGTGCCAAATGCAATAGAATAGCAATCTGAACACATTCGCGCATAAATGAAATGACCACAATTTTCTCCAAAACTATAACAGATGCAAACTTGTCCTGTGTGGTGGAGATGAGATTTGATAAAGTAAGTGGAAATCCAGTAAAAGTTTCATTTGGCTACTTTGCACTCTCGAGATAATCATCACCATGTGCCAAATGCAATAGAAAAGCAATCTGAACACATTCGCGCATAAATGAAATGACCACAATTTTCTCCAAAACTATAACAGATGCAAACTTGTCCTGTGTGGTGGAGATGAGATTTGATAAAGTAAGTGGAAATCCAGTAAAAGTTTCATTTGGCTACTTTGCACTCTCGAGATAATCGTCACCATGTGCCAAATGCAATAGAAAAGCAATCTGAACACATTCGCGCATAAATGAAATGACCACAATTTTCTCCAAAACTATAACAGATGCAAACTTGTCCTGTGTGGTGGAGATGAGATTTGATAAAGTAAGTGGAAATCCAGTAAAAGTTTCATTTGGCTACTTTGCACTCTCGAGATAATCGTCACCATGTGCCAAATGCAATAGAAAAGCAATCTGAACACATTCGCGCATAAATGAAATGACCACAATTTTCTCCAAAACTATAACAGATGCAAACTTGTCCTGTGTGGTGGAGATGAGATTTGATAAAGTAAGTGGAAATCCAGTAAAAGTTTCATTTGGCTACTTTGCACTCTCGAGATAATCGTCACCATGTGCCAAATGCAATAGAAAAGCAATCTGAACACATTCGCGCATAAATGAAATGACCACAATTTTCTCCAAAACTATAACAGATGCAAACTTGTCCTGTGTGGTGGAGATGAGATTTGATAAAGTAAGTGGAAATCCAGTAAAAGTTTCATTTGGCTACTTTGCACTCTCGAGATAATCGTCACCATGTGCCAAATGCAATAGAAAAGCAATCTGAACACATTCGCGCATAAATGAAATGACCACAATTTTCTCCAAAACTATAACAGATGCAAACTTGTCCTGTGTGGTGGAGATGAGATTTGATAAAGTAAGTGGAAATCCAGTAAAAGTTTCATTTGGCTACTTTGCACTCTCGAGATAATCGTCACCATGTGCCAAATGCAATAGAAAAGCAATCTGAACACATTCGCGCATAAATGAAATGACCACAATTTTCTCCAAAACTATAACAGATGCAAACTTGTCCTGTGTGTTGGAGATGAGATTTGATAAAGTGGAAATCCAGTAAAAGTTTCATTTGGCTACTTTGCAATCTCGAGATAATCGTCACCATGTGCCAAATGCAATAGAAAAGCAATCTGAACACATTCGCGCATAAATGAAATGACCACAATTTTCTCCAAAACTATAACAGATGCAAACTTGTCCTGTGTGGTGGAGATGAGATTTGATAAAGTAAGTGGAAATCCAGTAAAAGTTTCATTTGGCTACTTTGCACTCTCGAGATAATCGTCACCATGTGCCAAATGCAATAGAAAAGCAATCTGAACACATTCGCGCATAAATTAAATGACCACAATTTTCTCCAAAACTATAACAGATGCAAACTTGTCCTGTGTGGTGGAGATGAGATTTGATAAAGTAAGTGGAAATCCAGTAAAAGTTTCATTTGGCTACTTTGCACTCTCGAGATAATCGTCACCATGTGCCAAATGCAATAGAAAAGCACCAGGAACCTTCCAGAGGCTGATGGAATGCTGCTTGGGACAAGATTTTAGGGTGTATAAAAAGGGAGATTAGATCCCGTGATACCAACGTATTGTTACACCTCTATAAATCACTTGTAAGGCCACATCTGGAATATGGGAACCAGTTTTGGGCTCCACATTTTAAAAAGGACATTCAGAAGTTAGAGTCAGTTCAAAGGTGGACAACTAGACTACTACAAGGAATGGAAGGCCTCCCATATGATGACAAGTTGAAAAAGTTATTAAGTGATTATTGGCTGTAATGGGGCTTTCTGACTGGTGCCAGCCTCTCTTCTTAGCACACAAGAACCACAATCCCTACACCATGCTTCAATGGATTCTCTCATCCCAGCCCAGTAAAACTACATATTGTACACAGTCATAAGCAGCCCATGGGCATTCACCTTCATTCAAACCAATAACAGCTCATAGACCAGACAATCCATCTACCACTGGACCAAAGACAGGAAGCTAAATCCACTGCCTGCGGTAACCAACTTAATCCTATAGGCTACTCACACAACAAACCCAACAGAAAGGAAAAAAACATGGCTTTCATTATCCATCCAATGAAAACGCATAACCATTGTGAGCCATTGGACAATGCAATTGGACACATGGTGACATGGTGCACGGCCCAATGAATCAAGTCTTTACTTCATATTCATGGTTTAAGCCCTTGGGTTCTAATGTGCCCAGAGTACATATCCAGAAAGATTTTCTTTCTTTGAGCTAAACACAAGTCAACAATACATTGTAAGCAGATTCTATTACCAGTCCCACACCATTTTGTGACGCATAATCACACAGTGATCCAATTAAGATTCCAAGTCATCGAACATGTCCAAGCCATACGCAGAGGAGGCGATAGAATTATGAGGCTCAAAGAAAGGGAATCTTTCTGGATATATACTCTGGGCACGTTGGAACCCAAAGGCTTAAACCATGAATATGAAGTACAGACTTGATTCATTGGGCCATGCATGGACATAATGGACATAATTCTAATAGGCAGGACAGGTAATAAGGAGCACAACTAATATGCTAAAATGTGTTGTGTGACAAGACAGACACAGGAAAGGACAGGATAACAGGTGTAGGGACCAACAAGGTGAGACAAGGGGTATCAGGATAGGGTCAAGTAGGTATGAATGTAGTAATGGGGCAGGCATAGAGAATTGTATGCGAATGTGAATTACAATAAGTCACTAAGGAATGGAATATGTGAGTGTGTGCCTAATGTAAACTAATATTGTACTGGCAAAATTATAGATGGAAAGGGAGAAGAGGAGGGGGGAGAGGGGAGGCTGTAATTGACTGCAAAGGTATGAGTTATGAGTGATCATAGGGATAGTGTTACATAAGTGGAAATATTTATGGAGGACAGGATGTGTAAGCGCATACCTTATACAAACCTATAGAGTGCTGACGGGTGAGAGTGTAATGTTAGATATAAGACATCTTATAGTGAATAGTGAGCCGTAATCAAGTGCAACAGGGATATTTCACGTGACTATGGGAACCTGGAAGGTAAAGAAAGGGGAGAAAAAACTGTTAGACAAGGTAATCAGACATAATGTAACCAGTTGATCAGACATGACAAACATGACAAATAAAAAACAAGGAAGAATGGAACTCCATACATAGTGGAACCATATATAGTGTTCAAGAAAAGAAATATGACAAATAAAATACAAGGAAGAATGGAACTCCATACATAGTGGAACCACATATAGTGCGAACACGGAAAAGAACCGGGCGTTAGAAAAAATGTGCACGGCCCAATTAATCAAGTCTGTACTTCATATTCATGGTTTAAGCCCTTGGGTTCCAACGTGCCCAGAGTATTTATCCAGAAAGATTTCCTTTCTTTGAGCTTCCTAATTCTATCGCCTATGGCGCCTATGGCTGGGACATGTTCGATGACTTGGAATCTTAATTGGGCCACTGTGTGATTATGCCTCTGGGCAGCTCCGTTGGTCCTGTTAAAGAAGGACGGCAACACTCCCCTGTATTGAGGAATCGCTAGCGGCATTGAGAACTGCAAATTATTTTTCTACCCATGATCTCACTAGTCGCTATTGGCAAGTGTCCGTTGCGGAGGCAGACCGGGAGAAGACCGCCTTCGCCACCCCGATGGGTCTCTGGGAGTTCAAAAGCATGCCCTTCGAGCTGTGCAATGCGCCAGGAACCTTCCAGAGGCTGATGGAATGCTGTTTGGGACACCGTAACTTTGAAATGGTACTGCTATACCTAGATGATGTTATTGTTTATTCTAAAGCAAACAAGACTTTAGGTTGTATAAAAAGGGAGATTAGATCCCGTGATCCCAACGTATTGTTACACTTCTATAAATCACTTGTAAGGCCACATCTGGAATATGGGAACCAGTTTTGGGCTCCACATTTTAAAAAGGACATTCAGAAGTTAGAGTCAGTTCAAAGGCGGTCAACTAGACTACTACAAGGAATGGAAGGCCTCCCATATGATGACAGGTTGAAAAAATTATTAAGTGATTATTGGCTGTAATGGGGCTTTCTGGCTGATGCCAGCCTCTCTTCTTAGCACACAGGAACCACAATCCCTACACCATTCAATGGATTCTCTCATCCCAGCCCAGTAAAACTACATATTTCACACAGTCATAAGCAGCCCATGGGCATAGGATCTTAACTAGGCGGACAGCGGGCGCCTGGTTTTGAGCTTCCTGCCACTCCTGACTGGGCAGCGGGTCCAGATTCGCCCGTTGCTGGTGGACATGCACCTTCTCAGTTGGTGGCTGGTGAAATGCAGGCAACTCGATCTCCTCAAGGTCGTCAACCTCGCACCCTTCTTCTGACAAGTGGGGCATCCGAGAGAGTGCATCAGCATTAACGTTGGCACGACCGGCCCTGTATTTGATGGTGAAATCGTAGTTGGCTAGCCTGGCCACCCACCGCTGTTCCAACGCGCCCAACTTGGCCGTGTCCAGGTGGGTCAGCAGATTATTATCCATGAAAGCGGTGAACTTTGCTGCGGCCAGGTAATGGCGGAACCGCTCGGTGATAGCCCACACCAGCGCCAGGAGCTCGAGCTTGAAAGAGCTGTAGTTCTCAGGATTCCTTTCAGTCGGTCGGAGCTTTCGGCTAGCATAAGCAATCACCTTTTCCTTCCCATCTTGGACCTGGGACAAGACTGCCCCCAAGCCCACATTGCTGGCATCGGTATAGAGGATGAACGGGTTGCTGTAATCGGGATACGCCAGGATCTCCTCTCCGGTTAAGGCCGCCTTCAGTTGACGGAAGGATTCCTCATGCCTCTCTTCCCACACCAGTGGGGCTCCGATGGGTCTACCACCTTTGCTCTGTCCCACGAGGAGGTCTTGCATGGAGGCAGCCATCTTCGTGTACCCCTTGATGAAGCACCGGTAGTACCCCACCAGACCCAGAAACTGCCTTACTTCCCTCACTGTGGTTGGTCTCGGCCAGTCTTGGATGGCAGTGATCTTCTCGGGGTCGGGGGCGATACCTTCTACACCCACCACATGCCCCAGGTACTGCACTCTGGGTTTCAGCAGGTGACACTTGGAGGGCTTCAACTTCATCCCGTATTTGGCAAGGGACGCGAACACTTCGGCCAGGTTCTCCAGGTGGGCTTCATATGTCTGGGAGTACACATTCACATCATCCAGGTATAACAGGACGGTTTCGAAGTTTAGATGCCCCAGACAGCACTCCATCAGCCGTTGGAAGGTCCCAGGGGCGTTGCACAGCCTGAACGGCATAATATTGAATTCACAGAGCCCCATTGGGGTGGTGAAGGCAGTTTTCTTCCGGTCCTCCGGTGCCACAGCCACTTGCCAGTACCCGCTGGTGAGGTCAAGGGTGGAGAAGTAATTTGCAGTTCTCAGTGCGGCCAAAGACTCTTCATTACGGGGCAGTGGGTAAGCATCTTTATGCGTTATCTGGTTAATCTTCCGGTAATCCACGCACATCCGCATGGTGCCGTCCTTCTTCTTAACCAGTACCAATGGGGCGGCCCAGGGACTACAGCTGTCCCTGATGACCCCTGCCTCCTTCATGTTCCTCAACATGTCCTTGGCACATTGGTAGTGTGCAGGGGGAATAGGCCTGTACCTCTCTTTGATAGGGGGGTGTTCACCGGTGGGAATATGGTGTTGGACCCCTTTAACCTGCCCAAAGTCTAGGGGATGTTTGCTAAAAACTTGCTCATACTCCCGTACCACCCGGTATACCCCTTCTTTGTGAGGGGTAGGGGTATCGTCAGTGCCTACATGTAGCTGTTGGTGCCACTCATCTAACTCCCCTTGGGGCGGGTGAGTGCTGGCAGTCGGTGGTGAGGTTGGGGGAACTGCCTCGCGGATGGTGTGGGGATCCAGAGTGAGCAACTTGGCAAGTGTAGCATACCGGGGAAGCCTGACTTCTTCCTCCCCGCAGTTCAGCAACCTCACAGGCACTCTCCCCTTCTTTACATCTACCACCCCTCGGGCGTCCATTACTGTGGGCCAGTGCTCGGAGGGCATGGGCTCTATCATGGCAGGGTAGTCACGTCCCTGGGGCCCTATTGCAATGGGACAGCCATCATCCCTTTCCCCTAAAGAGGGGTATTCCTAAAGGGCAGTTTCTGCGGATACTCAGAAATTGCTCAAGAGAAGAAGATTTCAAGGCACAGGCCTCGGACCTTTTTGGTCGATTTTTAGACCGTGGCTATCCCAAAAAGATCATTCAGCACTCTTATGCCCTTGCAAAAAATACCAATAGACACAGTCTTATGATTCCCCGGATGCGTGAACATGATTGTAACATCACGCGTATTATTGGCACGTACGATGTACAATCTGAAAGAGTCTTTTCAGTGATAAAAAAGCACTGGAAGATCTTGAGGGCTGACCCCGATTTGGTAAAGTATATTAATAAATTCCCTAGCATTACTTACAGGCGGGGTCGTACCATAGGCGATAAATTGGTGCACAGCATGTACCAGGGACCTAGACCACAGGGAACATGGCTAGATAGACGTATCTGCGGGATGTTCCGCTGTGGAAACTGTAAATATTGTGGATCCATGGAACAATGCAAAAGGGTGACTAGTGCAGCCACGGGGAAAATCTTCTCCCTACGTGATTTTGGTAACTGTAAAACCTCTGGAGTTATCTATAGGGCCACCTGTACTTGCCCTATGGACTATATAGGGAAGACCCTGAGAGAACTCCGGAGGCGGGTGGGCGAACATCTTACGGATATTAGGAATGGACGAGATACATCAATCTCTCGCCATATTAATATGATCCATGGGGGAGATACGGCTCAAATTCATTTTTCCATTCTGGAGGTGGTGAAACCCAACCCTAGGGGAGGAGACTTTGATAGGGTATTACTGCAGAAGGAATCAGCTTGGATATTCAAAATGGGATCTTTGACCCCAGGAGGGCTGAATGAACAGCTCTCCTTTAGCTGTTTTCTTCCCACCTAGCCTTAAGCGGAACCCAAATTGTTAATTTAAATCCATTTTTGCTCTACTTTGTAAGACTTCTTCCGTTTTTAGGAATGGACCATATTAATGGTTAATATCTATGTATTCTTGTCCTTGCCCTGGGAGACTCGTTATGGATGTACCCTCATAATGTATACATGGAGGTTATATCTGTCTAGAAGGATGGTATCCCTGTTATATTTCTGACAGGGTTGATGTAATAATATATAATGGTATATCTGCCTGTTATTGTATATCCCATGATGCTTATATTATCTATGTGCCTATAAATGGGGGTTATGTCTATTATGGCGTCTATAATCTATTGTATCTATTTTTATTGTATATCCTATGATGCCTATTTTATCTATGTGCCTACAAATGGGGGTCATGTCTATTATGGCGTCTACAATCTATTTACATCGGCTAAATTAAATTATATCATACTTATATTCCTATGAATGGGAGCCCCCTATAATATGGCCTTATCTTTAAAGTAACCTTTCTTCAACAAATATATATTGCAGCGGGTGCTTTATATTAATGTTAGACGTGCAGTAAAGCACTAAGTATTCCCCTTGCTTTATTGCGCATGCGTGGGCACACGGTGCTCTGTATCATCTTACGACTTTTATGCAGACGCCGTAGTACTTAAGACCTCTGCGCATGCGCTGTGCTCTTGTTTATGTCCATCTGATTATGGCATCTCAGGGCCTCTGTCCACACGTGCGCGCCGCCTGTTGTCTGGGCAGGCGCGATGGGGATGTGGACGGCGGCATTTCCATGCAGACGCCATAACATTCAGGACCCTCACGCATGCGCTGTGCTTTTGTCTATTTCTATCTGACTGTGGCACCTGAGGGCCTCCGTCCGCACGTGCGCGCTGCCTGGGAGGTTCTGGGCAGGCGCAATGGGGATAGGGACGGCGGCATTCTAATTATATCGGCATCCTGGGCTTTCCCAGGTGTGCGCAATGCATTAGGCATGCGCATACATGGCGGTGCCGGCATCTGCATGATTGCCCTGACCGCTTACAGCTGATTATGGGATTACAGGCTATTTAAACCTCATGGTGGTATGCAGCTCCATGACGCCTCTCTGGACTATGGCAGTACTATCTCTTTAGCATTGTCTGATCGGCCGTGGATCCTGTTTGATGGGCGCCATGGATCTGCATGTCTAATACCTCATCTCCCTGGGCAAGTACTCTTGTATCTTTGATATTGTCTCTTTATCTTACATGCCTTTCTGTGGTGTAGCTTATGAATGTGCAAACTATGGTTAATACTATTACAACTTGTTGCTGATAGAGCTTGTCTATCTTATAGCCTCCTGATGAACCACATGTATAGCATGTGGGGAAACGCGTCGAGGTGGAGACTGTTGTAAATCTACCATGAAATTGATGGCTCACTTCTGCTAAATTGAAGGATTTGATGTCTCATCTCTGCTATTATAAGTACTAAGGGGACTTTTGGAGAGCATCGGCATACATCGATCTGGACGTTTATGGACAGCAAGCATCCTATTTCTTTTATTGTGTGGCGCTGCCTGGATGAACCTAATATGGTCTCAAAGTTAAGTCCTGAGCCTCGATTTGATCCCCTATATTTGTAACCTCTCTTTTAAATATTGTATGTCTATATTGTATCATGTTTATTGTGACTTGATGGTCAAAATACTTTTTACACTGCTGGTGTGTTTTTTCTATATCTTAATAAAATTTGTTAATGGGAATAACGCATATACTTTTTGCTGAAAAATATTCCCGGGCCTTGGTCCCTAATCTTGATCAAACACTACATCCCCACAAGTGCACACCCACCCATCAAAGAGAGATATAAGCCAATACTACCTGCACATTACCAGTGTACCAAGGACATGTTGAGCAACATGAAGGAGGCTGGGGTTATCCCTGACAGTTGTAGCCTCTGGGCAGCTTCCGTTGGTCCTGTTAAAGAAGAAGGACAGCACCACTCCCCTGTATTGAGGAATAGCTAGCTGCATTGAGAACTGCAAATTATTTTTCTACCCTTGATCTCAGTAGTCGCTATTGGCAAGTGTCCGTTGCTGAGGCAGACCGGGAGAAGACCGCCTTTGCCACCCCGATGGGTCTCTGCGAATTCAAAGAATTCAAAAGGCATGCCCTTCGAGCTGTGCAATTTGCCAGGAACCTTCCAGAGGCTGATGGAACTCCATACATAGTGGAACCACATATAGTGTGAACACGGAAAAGAACCGGGAGAAAATATGTGCACGGCGCAATGCTGCACTTGATTACGGCTCACCATCATTCAGCTACAACCAATGGGAAGACACCACACCCTTTTTTATGCCCATCCTGTCTGCAGACCACTGCCAGACATAGCTATGACCTCTGGTTACTTTTACCCCCAGTTCAGTTTTATGATTTTGTGTGCTTGTTACCTGACTACTTTTCCTGCTTGCTGTTTATGTACCTTGTTGGCCGATCCGCATTTCACCTCTGCTTGTTTTCTGATTAAGTCCTGGCCGTCCCATTCTGTTCCTGTTCCTCAATTAATGTTTTGTCCCTGCCTGACTACTATTCTCTGGAACTGCAGCCTTCCACAGGTATTGATCACCTTGGGCCCTGTGTAATTCCTAATCCCTGTATAGGGGTTAAAGGGTTCCAGGGTTCTGGAGGTCCTGCTTGGTGAGTGGCTTCCCTCTAGCCTATCCTTTACAGCCCATCTGAGTGTGTGGATTAAGGAAGGTGTTACACCGTGCCCTCTGCAGAAGGCCATGTAGGCCAGGATAGTGCTTTAAAAATTGCTGGACAACCAGGTTCAACACGTGAGCCACACAAGGCACGTGTGTCACATTGTCACGGCGAAGGGCCGCACCCATGTTTGCATCATTGTCACACCCGGCCTTCCCTGGCTGCTGGTTGAGTGGAGACAACCATTGATGAAACTTGGTCTCCAGAGCTAACCGTCCACAACTTCTCAGCGGTGTGACTCACATTTCCCATGCATTTCAAAGTAAATATTTGACCGCATGATGGCATTGAGCTCTGCTGCCAGCATAGTAAGGAGGTGTGTGGTATTCCTTGTGCGCAGTTACAAGGAAGGGTGCCCTGACCACACAGGGTTTGGGCCGAGGTGAAGGACCCACACGAGGTTGAGGAGGCCAATTACAGCCTCCCCCCTCTCCCTCCCCTTCTTCACAAATGCGCAGGCGCAGACGTGCGTTCCATTAGCCTCACTGCATTCCACTCCCATACAGGAAGTGGGCGCAGCTATTACTACGGTCGCACATAAAAGAACCCACAGCCACCACTGCACACAGCTGACTCCACCACTGGAAACCCACTTCTACAACAACGCAGGTAAGACAGGATCGGCACCTCTATGCTCCCGTTACAATCAGGCTCAGTCACCATGTGATTACGCTCTCAACAATTTAGTTGCAGGCTTCCCGTTGCTTCACCTCCACTAGCTGTGCTGCCATTTCCTCTCCCCCCTGGAAGGTATACTTTATTACACTATTTTCCTGTTTCCCTCTTCTCCCTTTTCCCATAACCTACCTTTATCTGCATTTGTGGGGTATCTATATACTATTTCTATCACAGTTTTATTCATTAATACGGAAGGGAAGAGTGCGCGTGAGAGTGTTGAATTGCGGAGAGCAAGAGGTTAAGCTGCCCCGATTTGCCACCATTGATAAGCTGTTCACAATAGATACACATGCTATCCAAGCAGCAGCAGCGATGAACGCCGCTCGAGACCCCGGGATCCAGCCCACCGCTCGAGCCACCACCGAGCAGCAGCAGCATCCGGACCCGAGCAGTGGGAGAGCGCAGCGTCCCCTCCTCCGCCCGCGACAAGAGTCTATGGGGCTGATCACAGATAGAGCCTGTACCTATGAGAGTCTATGGGGCTGATCACAGATAGAACCTGGACTTATGAGAGTCTATGGGGCTGATCACAGATAGAGCCTGTACCTATGAGAGTCTATTGGGCTGATCACAGATAGGGCCCGTACCTATGAGAGTCTATGGGACTGATTACAGATAGATACCTGTACCTCTGACAGTTAGACTCTCATAAGTACAGGCTCTATCTGTGATCAGCCCCATAGACCCTTATAAGTACGAGCTCTATCTGTGATCAGCCCCATAGAATGTCATAGGTATGGGCCCTATCTGTGATCAGTCCCATAGACTCTCATAAGTACAGTCTCTATCTGTGATCAGCCCCATAGACTCTCATAGGTATGGGCTCTGTGATCAGCCCCATAGACTCTCATAATTACGGGCTTTATCTGTGATCAGCCCCATAGACTCTCACAGGTAGGGGCCCTATCTGTGATCAGCCCCATAGACTCTCATAAGTACAGGCTCTATCTGTGATCAGCCCCTTAGACTCTCATAAGTATGAGCTCTCTCTGTGATCAGCCCCATAGACTGTCATAGGTATGGGCCCTATCTGTGATCAGTCCCATAGACTCTCATAAGTACAGTCTCTATCTGTGATCAGCCCCATAGACTCTCATAGGATCTTAATTGGGCCACTGTGTGATTATGCGTCACAAAATGGTGTGGGACTGGTAATAGAATCTGCTTACAACGTATTGTTGACTTATGCTTAGCTCAAAGAAAGGGAATCTTTCTGGATATGTACTCTGGGCACATTAGAACCCAAGGGCTTAAACCGTGAATATGAAGTACAGACTTGATTCATTGGGCCGTGCACCATGTCACCATGTGTGCATTTGCGTTGTCCAATGGCTCACAATGGTTATGCGTTTTCATTGGATGGATAATCGAAGCCATGTTTTTTTCCTTTCTCTTGGGTTTGTTGTGTGAGTAGCCTATAGGATTAAGTTAGTTACCGCAGGCATTAGATTTAGCTTCCTGTCTTTGGTCCAGTGGTAGATTGATTGTTTGGTCTATGAGCTGTTATGGGTTTGAATCCAGGTGAATGCCCATGGGCTGCTTATGACTGTGTGAAATATGTAGTTTTACTGGGCTGGGATGAGAGAATTCATCGATGTATGGTGTAGGTGTCGCGGGCGGGGAGGAGGGTGTCAGCACACTACGCTCACCCCCTTCTGCTCGGGTCCGACGGCCGCTGCTCAGTGGTGGCTCGAGCTGTAGGCCGGATCCCAGGGGTTTCTCGAGCGGCACTCCTCGCCCGTGAGTGAAAGGGGGTTTGTTGGGTGTGGGGATGATTATTGTCCGTGACGCCACCCACGGTTGTGGTGATTTCACCACCGCCGCTCTATACGGGGCTCCCGGGGATGGTGATGCGGAGCAGCCAGGTGTTGTGTTGCCCCTCCGTGGGTAGGGGTTGGTGATCCCGGGGCCCGGTGATGGAGAGGGAGTTGCAGGGCCTGGTGGGCGCAGGGACGCGGGGGCAGCGCTGTGCCTTGCGGCACTGTGGTACTCACTCAGCCTGAGACGTGACACAGTTTTTACGGTAACCAAACGGCTGGATAGACGGTCCCACGGACGGCTGCACTTGCTCTCCCGGTAGGTGACGGTGATGTCCCTCTTCCTTGCACCTTTGTGTACTTTTTGGTTGCGATGGGTCCCCACCGGTAACCCGCTCCCTGGCTTCAAGCTGGACCGGGGGAGCTCTACTCTTTGCCCGCAGGCGCTGGCCCTAAGAAATGGGTGCCTTGGCGGTGGCGGTGTCTCTTCTATGCTGGCTGAGCTGTTGCCTTCAATCAGGACTTGGTTGTTGGGGGATCTACGTCCCCTTCACTGACGGATTTGGCAAATTTGGCGACTCCTAGCCTTGCCGGGGTCCGAGAGGCCCCTGCCCTGGTGCTGACTGTCCTTCGGAACACTGCTCCAGACCGCCGGGCACACAGCCAACGGGGTCCTTCCAGGAACTTCCAAACGGTCCCCCTCCAGACAGTCACCGCCGTCGCTGACCTTGCTGATCTGGCCCTACACAAAGCTGGACCCTTCAGGCTTTCCTTCCTTCTTGTCACCTCATTTGCTTTCCTTCTTTTCCACTTTTCTTCCTTCACTTTCACTTAGCTGTTTACTTTTGCCCTGTCTAGGCTTCTCCTCCACTCCTTCCACTTCTTCCTCCTGACTAGACTGCCTGGTTTCTCCCGCCTCCAGAGCTGTGACCTCCTTGGTGGGCGGAGCCAACCGCCTGGCCCACCCCCTGGTGTGACTATAACAGATGCAAACTTGTCCTGTGTGGTGGAGATGAGATTTGATAAAGTAAGTGGAAATCCAGTAAAAGTTTCATTTGGCTACTTTGCACTCTCGAGATAATTGTCACCATGTGCCAAATGCAATAGAAAAGCAATCTGAACACATTCGCGCATAAATGAAATGACCACAATTTTCTCCAAAACTATAACAGATGCAAACTTGTCCTGTGTGGTGGAGATGAGATTTGATAAAGTAAGTGGAAATCCAGTAAAAGTTTCATTTGGCTACTTTGCACTCTCGAGATAATCGTCACCATGTGCCAAATGCAATAGAAAAGCAATCTGAACACATTCGCGCATAAATGAAATGACCACAATTTTCTCCAAAACTATAACAGATGCAAACTTGTCCTGTGTGGTGGAGATGAGATTTGATAAAGTAAGTGGAAATCCAGTAAAAGTTTCATTTGGCTACTTTGCACTCTCGAGATAATCGTCACCATGTGCCAAATGCAATAGAAAAGCAATCTGAACACATTCGCGCATAAATGAAATGACCACAATTTTCTCCAAAACTATAACAGATGCAAACTTGTCCTGTGTGGTGGAGATGAGATTTGATAAAGTAAGTGGAAATCCAGTAAAAGTTTCATTTGGCTACTTTGCACTCTCGAGATAATCGTCACCATGTGCCAAATGCAATAGAATAGCAATCTGAACACATTCGCGCATAAATGAAATGACCACAATTTTCTCCAAAACTATAACAGATGCAAACTTGTCCTGTGTGGTGGAGATGAGATTTGATAAAGTAAGTGGAAATCCAGTAAAAGTTTCATTTGGCTACTTTGCACTCTCGAGATAATCGTCACCATGTGCCAAATGCAATAGAAAAGCAATCTGAACACATTCGCGCATAAATGAAATGACCACAATTTTCTCCAAAACTATAACAGATGCAAACTTGTCCTGTGTGGTGGAGATGAGATTTGATAAAGTAAGTGGAAATCCAGTAAAAGTTTCATTTGGCTACTTTGCACTCTCGAGATAATCGTCACCATGTGCCAAATGCAATAGAAAAGCAATCTGAACACATTCGCGCATAAATGAAATGACCACAATTTTCTCCAAAACTATAACAGATGCAAACTTGTCCTGTGTGGTGGAGATGAGATTTGATAAAGTAAGTGGAAATCCAGTAAAAGTTTCATTTGGCTACTTTGCACTCTCGAGATAATCGTCACCATGTGCCAAATGCAATAGAAAAGCAATCTGAACACATTCGCGCATAAATGAAATGACCACAATTTTCTCCAAAACTATAACAGATGCAAACTTGTCCTGTGTGGTGGAGATGAGATTTGATAAAGTAAGTGGAAATCCAGTAAAAGTTTCATTTGGCTACTTTGCACTCTCGAGATAATCGTCACCATGTGCCAAATGCAATAGAAAAGCAATCTGAACACATTCGCGCATAAATGAAATGACCACAATTTTCTCCAAAACTATAACAGATGCAAACTTGTCCTGTGTGGTGGAGATGAGATTTGATAAAGTAAGTGGAAATCCAGTAAAAGTTTCATTTGGCTACTTTGCACTCTCGAGATAATCGTCACCATGTGCCAAATGCAATAGAAAAGCAATCTGAACACATTCGCGCATAAATGAAATGACCACAATTTTCTCCAAAACTATAACAGATGCAAACTTGTCCTGTGTGTTGGAGATGAGATTTGATAAAGTAAGTGGAAATCCAGTAAAAGTTTCATTTGGCTACTTTGCAATCTCGAGATAATCGTCACCATGTGCCAAATGCAATAGAAAAGCAATCTGAACACATTCGCGCATAAATGAAATGACCACAATTTTCTCCAAAACTATAACAGATGCAAACTTGTCCTGTGTGGTGGAGATGAGATTTGATAAAGTAAGTGGAAATCCAGTAAAAGTTTCATTTGGCTACTTTGCACTCTCGAGATAATCGTCACCATGTGCCAAATGCAATAGAAAAGCAATCTGAACACATTCGCGCATAAATGAAATGACCACAATTTTCTCCAAAACTATAACAGATGCAAACTTGTCCTGTGTGGTGGAGATGAGATTTGATAAAGTAAGTGGAAATCCAGTAAAAGTTTCATTTGGCTACTTTGCACTCTCGAGATAATCGTCACCATGTGCCAAATGCAATAGAATAGCAATCTGAACACATTCGCGCATAAATGAAATGACCACAATTTTCTCCAAAACTATAACAGATGCAAACTTGTCCTGTGTGGTGGAGATGAGATTTGATAAAGTAAGTGGAAATCCAGTAAAAGTTTCATTTGGCTACTTTGCACTTTCGAGATAATCATCACCATGTGCCAAATGCAATAGAAAAGCAATCTGAACACATTCGCGCATAAATGAAATGACCACAATTTTCTCCAAAACTATAACAGATGCAAACTTGTCCTGTGTGGTGGAGATGAGATTTGATAAAGTAAGTGGAAATCCAGTAAAAGTTTCATTTGGCTACTTTGCACTCTCGAGATAATCGTCACCATGTGCCAAATGCAATAGAAAAGCAATCTAAACACATTCGCGCATAAATGAAATGACCACAATTTTCTCCAAAACTATAACAGATGCAAACTTGTCCTGTGTGGTGGAGATGAGATTTGATAAAGTAAGTGGAAATCCAGTAAAAGTTTCATTTGGCTACTTTGCACTCTCGAGATAATCGTCACCATGTGCCAAATGCAATAGAAAAGCAATCTGAACACATTCGCGCATAAATGAAATGACCACAATTTTCTCCAAAACTATAACAGATGCAAACTTGTCCTGTGTGGTGGAGATGAGATTTTATAAAGTAAGTGGAAATCCAGTAAAAGTTTCATTTGGCTACTTTGCACTCTCGAGATAATCGTCACCATGTGCCAAATGCAATAGAAAAGCAATCTGAACACATTCGCGCATAAATGAAATGACCACAATTTTCTCCAAAACTATAACAGATGCAAACTTGTCCTGTGTGGTGGAGATGAGATTTGATAAAGTAAGTGGAAATCCAGTAAAAGTTTCATTTGGCTACTTTGCACTCTCGAGATAATCGTCACCATGTGCCAAATGCAATAGAAAAGCAATCTGAACACATTCGCGCATAAATGAAATGACCACAATTTTCTCCAAAACTATAACAGATGCAAACTTGTCCTGTGTGGTGGAGATGAGATTTGATAAAGTAAGTGGAAATCCAGTAAAAGTTTCATTTGGCTACTTTGCACTCTCGAGATAATCGTCACCATGTGCCAAATGCAATAGAAAAGCAATCTGAACACATTCGCGCATAAATGAAATGACCACAATTTTCTCCAAAACTATAACAGATGCAAACTTGTCCTGTGTGTTGGAGATGAGATTTGATAAAGTAAGTGGAAATCCAGTAAAAGTTTCATTTGGCTACTTTGCAATCTCGAGATAATCGTCACCATGTGCCAAATGCAATAGAAACGCAATCTGAACACATTCGCGCATAAATGAAATGACCACAATTTTCTCCAAAACTATAACAGATGCAAACTTGTCCTGTGTGGTGGAGATGAGATTTGATAAAGTAAGTGGAAATCCAGTAAAAGTTTCATTTGGCTACTTTGCACTCTCGAGATAATCGTCACCATGTGCCAAATGCAATAGAAAAGCAATCTGAACACATTCGCGCATAAATTAAATGACCACAATTTTCTCCAAAACTATAACAGATGCAAACTTGTCCTGTGTGGTGGAGATGAGATTTGATAAAGTAAGTGGAAATCCAGTAAAAGTTTCATTTGGCTACTTTGCACTCTCGAGATAATCGTCACCATGTGCCAAATGCAATAGAAAAGCAATCTGAACACATTCGCGCATAAATGAAATGACCACAATTTTCTCCAAAACTATAACAGATGCAAACTTGTCCTGTGTGGTGGAGATGAGATTTGATAAAGTAAGTGGAAATCCAGTAAAAGTTTCATTTGGCTACTTTGCACTCTCGAGATAATCGTCACCATGTGCCAAATGCAATAGAAAAGCAATCTGAACACATTCGCGCATAAATGAAATGACCACAATTTTCCAATTTTCTCCAAAACTATAACAGATGCAAACTTGTCCTGTGTTGTGGAGATGAGATTTGATAAAGTGGAAATCCAGTAAAAGTTTCATTTGGCTACTTTGCACTCTCGAGATAATCGTCACCATGTGCCAAATGCAATAGAAAAGAAATCTGAACACATTCGCGCATGAATGAAATGACCACAATTTTCTCCAAAACTATAACAGATGCAAACTTGTCCTGTGTGGTGGAGATGAGATTTGATAAAGTAAGTGGAAATCCAGTAAAAGTTTCATTTGGCTACTTTGCACTCTCGAGATAATCGTCACCATGTGCCAAATGCAATAGAAAAGCAATCTGAACACATTCGCGCATAAATGAAATGACCACAATTTTCTCCAAAACTATAACAGATGCAAACTTGTCCTGTGTGGTGGAGATGAGATTTTATAAAGTAAGTGGAAATCCAGTAAAAGTTTCATTTGGCTACTTTGCACTCTCGAGATAATCGTCACCATGTGCCAAATGCAATAGAAAAGCAATCTGAACACATTCGCGCATAAATGAAATGACCACAATTTTCTCCAAAACTATAACAGATGCAAACTTGTCCTGTGTGGTGGAGATGAGATTTGATAAAGTAAGTGGAAATCCAGTAAAAGTTTCATTTGGCTACTTTGCACTCTCGAGATAATCGTCACCATGTGCCAAATGCAATAGAAAAGCAATCTGAACACATTCGCGCATAAATGAAATGACCACAATTTTCTCCAAAACTATAACAGATGCAAACTTGTCCTGTGTGGTGGAGATGAGATTTGATAAAGTAAGTGGAAATCCAGTAAAAGTTTCATTTGGCTACTTTGCACTCTCGAGATAATCGTCACCATGTGCCAAATGCAATAGAAAAGCAATCTGAACACATTCGCGCATAAATGAAATGACCACAATTTTCTCCAAAACTATAACAGATGCAAACTTGTCCTGTGTGTTGGAGATGAGATTTGATAAAGTAAGTGGAAATCCAGTAAAAGTTTCATTTGGCTACTTTGCAATCTCGAGATAATCGTCACCATGTGCCAAATGCAATAGAAACGCAATCTGAACACATTCGCGCATAAATGAAATGACCACAATTTTCTCCAAAACTATAACAGATGCAAACTTGTCCTGTGTGGTGGAGATGAGATTTGATAAAGTAAGTGGAAATCCAGTAAAAGTTTCATTTGGCTACTTTGCACTCTCGAGATAATCGTCACCATGTGCCAAATGCAATAGAAAAGCAATCTGAACACATTCGCGCATAAATTAAATGACCACAATTTTCTCCAAAACTATAACAGATGCAAACTTGTCCTGTGTGGTGGAGATGAGATTTGATAAAGTAAGTGGAAATCCAGTAAAAGTTTCATTTGGCTACTTTGCACTCTCGAGATAATCGTCACCATGTGCCAAATGCAATAGAAAAGCAATCTGAACACATTCGCGCATAAATGAAATGACCACAATTTTCTCCAAAACTATAACAGATGCAAACTTGTCCTGTGTGGTGGAGATGAGATTTGATAAAGTAAGTGGAAATCCAGTAAAAGTTTCATTTGGCTACTTTGCACTCTCGAGATAATCGTCACCATGTGCCAAATGCAATAGAAAAGCAATCTGAACACATTCGCGCATAAATGAAATGACCACAATTTTCCAATTTTCTCCAAAACTATAACAGATGCAAACTTGTCCTGTGTGGTGGAGATGAGATTTGATAAAGTGGAAATCCAGTAAAAGTTTCATTTGGCTACTTTGCACTCTCGAGATAATCGTCACCATGTGCCAAATGCAATAGAAAAGAAATCTGAACACATTCGCGCATGAATGAAATGACCACAATTTTCTCCAAAACTATAACAGATGCAAACTTGTCCTGTGTGGTGGAGATGAGATTTGATAAAGTAAGTGGAAATCCAGTAAAAGTTTCATTTGGCTACTTTGCACTCTCGAGATAATCGTCACCATGTGCCAAATGCAATAGAAAAGCAATCTGAACACATTTGCGCATAAATGAAATGACCACAATTTTCTACAAAACTATAACAGATGCAAACTTGTCCTGTGTGGTGGAGATGAG
Organism: Anomaloglossus baeobatrachus; assembly: GCF_048569485.1. Taxonomy (NCBI): domain Eukaryota; kingdom Metazoa; phylum Chordata; class Amphibia; order Anura; family Aromobatidae; genus Anomaloglossus; species Anomaloglossus baeobatrachus. Next base: position 104,198 of record NW_027442163.1, on the reverse strand, counting down.
ATTTGATAAAGTAAGTGGAAATCCAGTAAAAGTTTCATTTGGCTACTTTGCACTCTCGAGATAATCGTCACCATGTGCCAAATGCAATAGAAAAGCAATCTGAACACATTCGCGCATAAATGAAATGACCACAATTTTCTCCAAAACTATAACAGATGCAAACTTGTCCTGTGTGGTGGAGATGAGATTTGATAAAGTAAGTGGAAATCCAGTAAAAGTTTCATTTGGCTACTTTGCACTCTCGAGATAATCGTCACCATGTGCCAAATGCAATAGAAAAGCAATCTGAACACATTCGCGCATAAATGAAATGACCACAATTTTCTCCAAAACTATAACAGATGCAAACTTGTCCTGTGTGGTGGAGATGAGATTTGATAAAGTAAGTGGAAATCCAGTAAAAGTTTCATTTGGCTACTTTGCACTCTCGAGATAATCGTCACCATGTGCCAAATGCAATAGAAAAGCAATCTGAACACATTCGCGCATAAATGAAATGACCACAATTTTCTCCAAAACTATAACAGATGCAAACTTGTCCTGTGTGGTGGAGATGAGATTTGATAAAGTAAGTGGAAATCCAGTAAAAGTTTCATTTGGCTACTTTGCACTCTCGAGATAATCGTCACCATGTGCCAAATGCAATAGAAAAGCAATCTGAACACATTCGCGCATATATGAAATGACCACAATTTTCTACAAAACTATAACAGATGCAAACTTGTCCTGTGTGGTGGAGATGAGATTTGATAAAGTAAGTGAAAATCCAGTAAAAGTTTCATTTGGCTACTTTCCACTCTCGAGATAATCGTCACCATGTGCCAAATGCAATAGAAAAGCAATCTGAACACATTCGCGCATAAATGAAATGACCACAATTTTCTCCAAAACTATAACAGATGCAAACTTGTCCTGTGTGGTGGAGATGAGATTTGATAAAGTAAGTGGAAATCCAGTAAAAGTTTCATTTGGCTACTTTACACTCTCGAGATAATCGTCACCATGTGCCAAATGCAATAGAAAAGCAATCTGAACACATTCGCGCATAAATGAAATGACCACAATTTTCTCCAAAACTTTAACAGATGCAAACTTGTCCTGTGTGGTGGAGATGAGATTTGATAAAGTAAGTGGAAATCCAGTAAAAGTTTCATTTGGCTACTTTGCACTCTCGAGATAATCGTCACCATGTGCCAAATGCAATAGAAAAGCAATCTGAACACATTCGCGCATAAATGGAATGACCACAATTTTCTCCAAAACTATAACAGATGCAAACTTGTCCTGTGTGGTGGAGATGAGATTTGATAAAGTAAGTGGAAATCCAGTAAAAGTTTCATTTGGCTACTTTGCACTCTCGAGATAATCGTCACCATGTGCCAAATGCAATAGAAAAGCAATCTGAACACATTCGCGCATAAATGAAATGACCACAATTTTCTCCAAAACTATAACAGATGCAAACTTGTCCTGTGTGGTGGAGATGAGATTTGATAAAGTAAGTGGAAATCCAGTAAACGTTTCATTTGGCTACTTTGCACTCTCGAGATAATCGTCACCATGTGCCAAATGCAATAGAAAAGCAATCTGAACACATTCGCGCATAAATGAAATGACCACAATTTTCTACAAAACTATAACAGATGCAAACTTGTCATGTGTGGTGGAGATGAGATTTGATAAAGTAAGTGGAAATCCAGTAAAAGTTTCATTTGGCTACTTTGCACTCTCGAGATAATCGTCACCATGTGCCAAATGCAATAGAAAAGCAATCTGAACACATTCGCGCATAAATGAAATGACCACAATTTTCTACAAAACTATAACAGATGCAAACTTGTCCTGTGTGGTGGAGATGAGATTTGATAAAGTAAGTGGAAATCCAGTAAAAGTTTCATTTGGCTACTTTGCACTCTCGAGATAATCGTCACCATGTGCCAAATGCAATAGAAAAGCAATCTGAACACATTCGCGCATAAATGAAATGACCACAATTTTCTCCAAAACTATAACAGATGCAAACTTGTCCTGTGTGGTGGAGATGAGATTTGATAAAGTAAGTGGAAATCCAGTAAAAGTTTCATTTGGCTACTTTACACTCTCGAGATAATCGTCACCATGTGCCAAATGCAATAGAAAAGCAATCTGAACACATTCGCGCATAAATGAAATGACCACAATTTTCTCCAAAACTATAACAGATGCAAACTTGTCCTGTGTGGTGGAGATGAGATTTGATAAAGTAAGTGGAAATCCAGTAAAAGTTTCATTTGGCTACTTTGCACTCTCGAGATAATCGTCACCATGTGCCAAATGCAATAGAAAAGCAATCTGAACACATTCGCGCATAAATGGAATGACCACAATTTTCTCCAAAACTATACCAGATGCAAACTTGTCCTGTGTGGTGGAGATGAGATTTGATAAAGTAAGTGGAAATCCAGTAAAAGTTTTATTTGGCTACTTTGCACTCTCGAGATAATCGTCACCATGTGCCAAATGCAATAGAAAAGCAATCTGAACACATTCGCGCATAAATGAAATGACCACAATTTTCTCCAAAACTATAACAGATGCAAACTTGTCCTGTGTGGTGGAGATGAGATTTGATAAAGTAAGTGGAAATCCAGTAAACGTTTCATTTGGCTACTTTGCACTCTCGAGATAATCGTCACCATGTGCCAAATGCAATAGAAAAGCAATCTGAACACATTCGCGCATAAATGAAATGACCACAATTTTCTACAAAACTATAACAGATGCAAACTTGTCATGTGTGGTGGAGATGAGATTTGATAAAGTAAGTGGAAATCCAGTAAAGTTTCATTTGGCTACTTTGCACTCTCGAGATAATCGTCACCATGTGCCAAATGCAATAGAAAAGCAATCTGAACACATTCGCGCATAAATGAAATGACCACAATTTTCTCCAAAACTATAACAGATGCAAACTTGTCCTGTGTGGTGGAGATGAGATTTGATAAAGTAAGTGGAAATCCAGTAAAAGTTTCATTTGGCTACTTTGCACTCTCGAGATAATCGTCACCATGTGCCAAATGCAATAGAAAAGCAATCTGAACACATTCGCGCATAAATGGAATGACCACAATTTTCTCCAAAACTATAACAGATGCAAACTTGTCCTGTGTGGTGGAGATGAGATTTGATAAAGTAAGTGGAAATCCAGTAAAAGTTTCATTTGGCTACTTTGCACTCTCGAGATAATCGTCACCATGTGCCAAATGCAATAGAAAAGCAATCTGAACACATTCGCGCATAAATGAAATGACCACAATTTTCTCCAAAACTATAACAGATGCAAACTTGTCCTGTGTGGTGGAGATGAGATTTGATAAAGTAAGTGGAAATCCAGTAAACGTTTCATTTGGCTACTTTGCACTCTCGAGATAATCGTCACCATGTGCCAAATGCAATAGAAAAGCAATCTGAACACATTCGCGCATAAATGAAATGACCACAATTTTCTACAAAACTATAACAGATGCAAACTTGTCATGTGTGGTGGAGATGAGATTTGATAAAGTAAGTGGAAATCCAGTAAAGTTTCATTTGGCTACTTTGCACTCTCGAGATAATCGTCACCATGTGCCAAATGCAATAGAAAAGCAATCTGAACACATTCGCGCATAAATGAAATGACCACAATTTTCTCCAAAACTATAACAGATGCAAACTTGTCCTGTGTGGTGGAGATGAGATTTGATAAAGTAAGTGGAAATCCAGTAAAAGTTTCATTTGGCTACTTTGCACTCTCGAGATAATCGTCACCATGTGCCAAATGCAATAGAAAAGCAATCTGAACACATTCGCGCATAAATGGAATGACCACAATTTTCTCCAAAACTATAACAGATGCAAACTTGTCCTGTGTGGTGGAGATGAGATTTGATAAAGTAAGTGGAAATCCAGTAAAAGTTTCATTTGGCTACTTTGCACTCTCGAGATAATCGTCACCATGTGCCAAATGCAATAGAAAAGCAATCTGAACACATTCGCGCATAAATGAAATGACCACAATTTTCTCCAAAACTATAACAGATGCAAACTTGTCCTGTGTGGTGGAGATGAGATTTGATAAAGTAAGTGGAAATCCAGTAAACGTTTCATTTGGCTACTTTGCACTCTCGAGATAATCGTCACCATGTGCCAAATGCAATAGAAAAGCAATCTGAACACATTCGCGCATAAATGAAATGACCACAATTTTCTACAAAACTATAACAGATGCAAACTTGTCATGTGTGGTGGAGATGAGATTTGATAAAGTAAGTGGAAATCCAGTAAAAGTTTCATTTGGCTACTTTGCACTCTCGAGATAATCGTCACCATGTGCCAAATGCAATAGAAAAGCAATCTGAACACATTCGCGCATAAATGAAATGACCACAATTTTCTACAAAACTATAACAGATGCAAACTTGTCCTGTGTGGTGGAGATGAGATTTGATAAAGTAAGTGGAAATCCAGTAAAAGTTTCATTTGGCTACTTTGCACTCTCGAGATAATCGTCACCATGTGCCAAATGCAATAGAAAAGCAATCTGAACACATTCGCGCATAAATGAAATGACCACAATTTTCTCCAAAACTATAACAGATGCAAACTTGTCCTGTGTGGTGGAGATGAGATTTGAGAAAGTAAGTGGAAATACAGTAAAAGTTTCATTTGGCTACTTTGCACTCTCGAGATAATCGTCACCATGTGCCAAATGCAATAGAAAAGCAATCTGAACACATTCGCGCATAAATGAAATGACCACAATTTTCTCCAAAACTATAACAGATGCAAACTTGTCCTGTGTGGTGGAGATGAGATTTGATAAAGTAAGTGGAAATCCAGTAAAAGTTTCATTTGGCTACTTTGCACTCTCGAGATAATCGTCACCATGTGCCAAATGCAATAGTATAGCAATCTGAACACATTCGCGCATAAATGAAATGACCACAATTTTCTCCAAAACTATAACAGATGCAAACTTGTCCTGTGTGGTGGAGATGAGATTTGATAAAGTAAGTGGAAATCCACTAAAAGTTTCATTTGGCTACTTTGCACTCTCGAGATAATCGTCACCATGTGCCAAATGCAATAGAAAAGCAATCTGAACACATTCGCGCATAAATGAAATGACCACAATTTTCTCCAAAACTATAACAGATGCAAACTTGTCCTGTGTGGTGGAGATGAGATTTGATAAAGTAAGTGGAAATCCAGTAAAAGTTTCATTTGGCTACTTTGCACTCTCGAGATAATCGTCACCATGTGCCAAATGCAATAGAAAAGCAATCTGAACACATTCGCGCATAAATGAAATGACCACAATTTTCTCCAAAACTATAACAGATGCAAACTTGTCCTGTGTGGTGGAGATGAGATTTGATAAAGTAAGTGGAAATCCAGTAAAAGTTTCATTTGGCTACTTTGCACTCTCGAGATAATCGTCACCATGTGCCAAATGCAATAGAAAAGCAATCTGAACACATTCGCGCATAAATGAAATGACCACAATTTTCTCCAAAACTATAACAGATGCAAACTTGTCCTGTGTGGTGGAGATGAGATTTGATAAAGTAAGTGGAAATCCAGTAAAAGTTTCATTTGGCTACTTTGCACTCTCGAGATAATCGTCACCATGTGCCAAATGCAATAGAAAAGCAATCTGAACACATTCGCGCATAAATGAAATGACCACAATTTTCTCCAAAACTATAACAGATGCAAACTTGTCCTGTGTGGTGGAGATGAGATTTGATAAAGTAAGTGGAAATCCAGTAAAAGTTTTATTTGGCTACTTTGCACTCTCGAGATAATCGTCACCATGTGCCAAATGCAATAGAAAAGCAATCTGAACACATTCGCGCATAAATGAAATGACCACAATTTTCTCCAAAACTATAACAGATGCAAACTTGTCCTGTGTGGTGGAGATGAGATTTGATAAAGTAAGTGGAAATCCAGTAAAAGTTTCATTTGGCTACTTTGCACTCTCGAGATAATCGTCACCATGTGCTAAATGCAATAGAAAAGCAATCTGAACACATTCGCGCATAAATGAAATGACCACAATTTTCTCCAAAACTATAACAGATGCAAACTTGTCCTGTGTGGTGGAGATGAGATTTGATAAAGTAAGTGGAAATCCAGTAAAAGTTTCATTTGGCTACTTTGCACTCTCGAGATAATCATCACCATGTGCCAAATGCAATATAAAAGCAATCTGAACACATTCGCGCATAAATGAAATGACCACAATTTTCTCCAAAACTATAACAGATGCAAACTTGTCCTGTGTGGTGGAGATGAGATTTGATAAAGTAAGTGGAAATCCAGTAAAAGTTTCATTTGGCTACTTTGCACTCTCGAGATAATCGTCACCATGTGCCAAATGCAATAGAAAAGCAATCTGAACACATTTGCGCATAAATGAAATGACCACAATTTTCTCCAAAACTATAACAGATGCAAACTTGTCCTGTGTGGTGGAGATGAGATTTGATAAAGTAAGTGAAAATCCAGTAAAAGTTTCATTTGGCTACTTTGCACTCTCGAGATAATCGTCACCATGTGCCAAATGCAATAGAAAAGCAATCTGAACACATTCGCGCATAAATGAAATGACCACAATTTTCTCCAAAACTATAACAGATGCAAACTTGTCCTGTGTGGTGGAGATGAGATTTGATAAAGTAAGTGGAAATCCAGTAAAAGTTTCATTTGGCTACTTTGCACTCTCGAGATAATCGTCACCATGTGCCAAATGCAATAGAAAAGCAATCTGAACACATTCGCGCATAAATGAAATGACCACAATTTTCTCCAAAACTATAACAGATGCAAACTTGTCCTGTGTGATGGAGATGAGATTTGATAAAGTAAGTGGAAATCCAGTAAAAGTTTCATTTGGCTACTTTGCACTCTCGAGATAATCGTCACCATGTGCCAAATGCAATAGAAAAGCAATCTGAACACATTCGCGCATAAATGAAATGACCACAATTTTCTCCAAAACTATAACAGATGCAAACTTGTCCTGTGTGGTGGAGATGAGATTTGATAAAGTAAGTGGAAATCCACTAAAAGTTTCATTTGGATACTTTGCACTCTCGAGATAATCGTCACCATGTGCCAAATGCAATAGAAAAGCAATCTGAACACATTCGCCCATAAATGAAATGACCACAATTTTCTCCAAAACTATAACAGATGCAAACTTGTCCTGTGTGGTGGAGATGAGATTTGATAAAGTAAGTGGAAACCCAGTAAAAGTTTCATTTGGCTACTTTGCACTCTCGAGATAATCGTCACCATGTGCCAAATGCAATAGAAAAGCAATCTGAACACATTCGCGCATAAATGAAATGACCACAATTTTCTCCAAAACTATAACAGATGCAAACTTGTCCTGTGTGGTGGAGATGAGATTTGATAAAGTAAGTGGAAATCCAGTAAAAGTTTCATTTGGCTACTTTGCACTCTCGAGATAATCGTCACCATGTGCCAAATGCAATAGAAAAGCAATCTGAACACATTCGCGCATAAATGAAATGACCACAATTTTCTCCAAAACTATAACAGATGCAAACTTGTCCTGTGTGGTGGAGATGAGATTTGATAAAGTAAGTGGAAATCCAGTAAAAGTTTCATTTGGCTACTTTGCACTCTCGAGATAATCGTCACCATGTGCCAAATGCAATAGAAAAGCAATCTGAACACATTCGCGCATAAATGAAATGACCACAATTTTCTCCAAAACTATAACAGATGCAAACTTGTCCTGTGTGGTGGAGATGAGATTTGATAAAGTAAGTGGAAATCCAGTAAAAGTTTCATTTGGCTACTTTGCACTCTCGAGATAATCGTCACCATGTGCCAAATGCAATAGAAAAGCAATCTGAACACATTCGCGCATAAATGAAATGACCACAATTTTCTCCAAAACTATAACAGATGCAAACTTGTCCTGTGTGGTGGAGATGAGATTTGATAAAGTAAGCGGAAATCCAGTAAAAGTTTCATTTGGCTACTTTGCACTCTCGAGATAATCGTCACCATGTGCCAAATGCAATAGAAAACCAATCTGAACACATTCGCGCATAAATGAAATGACCACAATTTTCTCCAAAACTATAACAGATGCAAACTTGTCCTGTGCGGTGGAGATGAGATTTGATAAAGTAAGTGGAAATCCAGTAAAAGTTTCATTTGGCTACTTTGCACTCTCGAGATAATCATCACCATGTGCCAAATGCAATAGAAAAGCAATCTGAACACATTCGCGCATAAATGAAATGACCACAATTTTCTCCAAAACTATAACAGATGCAAACTTGTCCTGTGTGGTGGAGATGAGATTTGATAAAGTAAGCGGAAATCCAGTAAAAGTTTCATTTGGCTACTTTGCACTCTCGAGATAATCGTCACCATGTGCCAAATGCAATAGAAAACCAATCTGAACACATTCGCGCATAAATGAAATGACCACAATTTTCTCCAAAACTATAACAGATGCAAACTTGTCCTGTGTGGTGGAGATGAGATTTGATAAAGTAAGTGGAAATCCAGTAAAAGTTTCATTTGGCTACTTTGCACTCTCGAGATAATCATCACCATGTGCCAAATGCAATAGAAAAGCAATCTGAACACATTCGCGCATAAATGAAATGACCACAATTTTCTCCAAAACTATAACAGATGCAAACTTGTCCTGTGTGGTGGAGATGAGATTTGATAAAGTAAGTGGAAATCCAGTAAAAGTTTCATTTGGCTACTTTGCACTCTCGAGATAATCGTCACCATGTGCCAAATGCAATAGAAAAGCAATCTGAACACATTCGCGCATAAATGAAATGACCACAATTTTCTCCAAAACTATAACAGATGCAAACTTGTCCTGTGTGGTGGAGATGAGATTTGATAAAGTAAGTGGAAATCCAGTAAAAGTTTCATTTGGCTACTTTGCACTCTCGAGATAATCGTCACCATGTGCCAAATGCAATAGAAAAGCAATCTGAACACATTCGCGCATAAATGAAATGACCACAATTTTCTCCAAAACTATAACAGATGCAAACTTGTCCTGTGTGGTGGAGATGAGATTTGATAAAGTAAGTGGAAATCCAGTAAAAGTTTCATTTGGCTACTTTGCACTCTCGAGATAATCGTCACCATGTGCCAAATGCAATAGAAAAGCAATCTGAACACATTCGCGCATAAATGAAATGACCACAATTTTCTCCAAAACTATAACAGATGCAAACTTGTCCTGTGTGGTGGAGATGAGATTTGATAAAGTAAGTGGAAATCCAGTAAAAGTTTCATTTGGCTACTTTGCACTCTCGAGATAATCGTCACCATGTGCCAAATGCAATAGAAAAGCAATCTGAACACATTCGCGCATAAATGAAATGACCACAATTTTCTCCAAAACTATAACAGATGCAAACTTGTCCTGTGTGGTGGAGATGAGATTTGATAAAGTAAGTGGAAATCCAGTAAAAGTTTTATTTGGCTACTTTGCACTCTCGAGATAAGCGTCACCATGTGCCAAATGCAATAGAAAAGCAATCTGAACACATTCGCGCATAAATGAAATGACCACAATTTTCTCCAAAACTATAACAGATGCAAACTTGTCCTGTGGGGTGGAGATGAGATTTGATAAAGTAAGTGGAAATCCAGTAAAAGTTTCATTTGGCTACTTTGCACTCTCGAGATAATCGTCACCATGTGCCAAATGCAATAGAAAAGCAATCTGAACACATTCGCGCATAAATGAAATGACCACAATTTTCTCCAAAACTATAACAGATGCAAACTTGTCCTGTGTGGTGGAGATGAGATTTGATAAAGTAAGTGGAAATCCAGTAAAAGTTTCATTTGGCTACTTTGCACTCTCGAGATAATCATCACCATGTGCCAAATGCAATATAAAAGCAATCTGAACACATTCGCGCATAAATGAAATGACCACAATTTTCTCCAAAACTATAACAGATGCAAACTTGTCCTGTGTGGTGGAGATGAGATTTGATAAAGTAAGTGGAAATCCAGTAAAAGTTTCATTTGGCTACTTTGCACTCTCGAGATAATCGTCACCATGTGCCAAATGCAATAGAAAAGCAATCTGAACACATTCGCGCATAAATGAAATGACCACAATTTTCTCCAAAACTATAACAGATGCAAACTTGTCCTGTGTGGTGGAGATGAGATTTGATAAAGTAAGTGAAAATCCAGTAAAAGTTTCATTTGGCTACTTTGCACTCTCGAGATAATCGTCACCATGTGCCAAATGCAATAGAAAAGCAATCTGAACACATTCGCGCATAAATGAAATGACCACAATTTTCTCCAAAACTATAACAGATGCAAACGTGTCCTGTGTGGTGGAGATGAGATTTGATAAAGTAAGTGGAAATCCAGTAAAAGTTTCATTTGGCTACTTTGCACTCTCGAGATAATCATCACCATGTGCCAAATGCAATAGAAAAGCAATCTGAACACATTCGCGCATAAATGAAATGACCACAATTTTCTCCAAAACTATAACAGATGCAAACTTGTCCTGTGTGGTGGAGATGAGATTTGATAAAGTAAGTGGAAATCCAGTAAAAGTTTCATTTGGCTACTTTGCACTCTCGAGATAATCGTCACCATGTGCCAAATGCAATAGAAAAGCAATCTGAACACATTCGCGCATAAATGAAATGACCACAATTTTCTCCAAAACTATAACAGATGCAAACTTGTCCTGTGTGGTGGAGATGAGATTTGATAAAGTAAGTGGAAATCCAGTAAAAGTTTCATTTGGCTACTTTGCACTCTCGAGATAATCGTCACCATGTGCCAAATGCAATAGAAAAGCAATCTGAACACATTCGCGCATAAATGAAATGACCACAATTTTCTCCAAAACTATAACAGATGCAAACTTGTCCTGTGTGGTGGAGATGAGATTTGATAAAGTAAGTGGAAATCCAGTAAAAGTTTGATTTGGCTACTTTGCACTCTCGAGATAATCGTCACCATGTGCCAAATGCAATAGAAAAGCAATCTGAACACATTCGCGCATAAATGAAATGACCACAATTTTCTCCAAAACTATAACAGATGCAAACTTGTCCTGTGTGGTGGAGATGAGATTTGATAAAGTAAGTGGAAATCCAGTAAAAGTTTCATTTGGCTACTTTGCACTCTCGAGATAATCGTCACCATGTGCCAAATGCAATAGAAAAGCAATCTGAACACATTCGCGCATAAATGAAATGACCACAATTTTCTCCAAAACTATAACAGATGCAAACTTGTCCTGTGTGGTGGAGATGAGATTTGATAAAGTAAGTGGAAATCCAGTAAAAGTTTTATTTGGCTACTTTGCACTCTCGAGATAATCGTCACCATGTGCCAAATGCAATAGAAAAGCAATCTGAACACATTCGCGCATAAATGAAATGACCACAATTTTCTCCAAAACTATAACAGATGCAAACTTGTCCTGTGTGGTGGAGATGAGATTTGATAAAGTAAGTGGAAATCCAGTAAAAGTTTCATTTGGCTACTTTGCACTCTCGAGATAATCGTCACCATGTGCCAAATGCAATAGAAAAGCAATCTGAACACATTCGCGCATAAATGAAATGACCACAATTTTCTCCAAAACTATAACAGATGCAAACGTGTCCTGTGTGGTGGAGATGAGATTTGATAAAGTAAGTGGAAATCCAGTAAAAGTTTCATTTGGCTACTTTGCACTCTCGAGATAATCATCACCATGTGCCAAATGCAATAGAAAAGCAATCTGAACACATTCGCGCATAAATGAAATGACCACAATTTTCTCCAAAACTATAACAGATGCAAACTTGTCCTGTGTGGTGGAGATGAGATTTGATAAAGTAAGTGGAAATCCAGTAAAAGTTTCATTTGGCTACTTTGCACTCTCGAGATAATCGTCACCATGTGCCAAATGCAATAGAAAAGCAATCTGAACACATTCGCGCATAAATGAAATGACCACAATTTTCTCCAAAACTATAACAGATGCAAACTTGTCCTGTGTGGTGGAGATGAGATTTGATAAAGTAAGTGGAAATCCAGTAAAAGTTTCATTTGGCTACTTTGCACTCTCGAGATAATCGTCACCATGTGCCAAATGCAATAGAAAAGCAATCTGAACACATTCGCGCATAAATGAAATGACCACAATTTTCTCCAAAACTATAACAGATGCAAACTTGTCCTGTGTGGTGGAGATGAGATTTGATAAAGTAAGTGGAAATCCAGTAAAAGTTTGATTTGGCTACTTTGCACTCTCGAGATAATCGTCACCATGTGCCAAATGCAATAGAAAAGCAATCTGAACACATTCGCGCATAAATGAAATGACCACAATTTTCTCCAAAACTATAACAGATGCAAACTTGTCCTGTGTGGTGGAGATGAGATTTGATAAAGTAAGTGGAAATCCAGTAAAAGTTTCATTTGGCTACTTTGCACTCTCGAGATAATCGTCACCATGTGCCAAATGCAATAGAAAAGCAATCTGAACACATTCGCGCATAAATGAAATGACCACAATTTTCTCCAAAACTATAACAGATGCAAACTTGTCCTGTGTGGTGGAGATGAGATTTGATAAAGTAAGTGGAAATCCAGTAAAAGTTTTATTTGGCTACTTTGCACTCTCGAGATAATCGTCACCATGTGCCAAATGCAATAGAAAAGCAATCTGAACACATTCGCGCATAAATGAAATGACCACAATTTTCTCCAAAACTATAACAGATGCAAACTTGTCCTGTGTGGTGGAGATGAGATTTGATAAAGTAAGTGGAAATCCAGTAAAAGTTTCATTTGGCTACTTTGCACTCTCGAGATAATCGTCACCATGTGCCAAATGCAATAGAAAAGCAATCTGAACACATTCGCGCATAAATAAAATGACCACAATTTTCTCCAAAACTATAACAGATGCAAACTTGTCCTGTGTGGTGGAGATGAGATTTGATAAAGTAAGTGGAAATCCAGTAAAAGTTTCATTTGGCTACTTTGCACTCTCGAGATAATCATCACCATGTGCCAAATGCAATATAAAAGCAATCTGAACACATTCGCGCATAAATGAAATGACCACAATTTTCTCCAAAACTATAACAGATGCAAACTTGTCCTGTGTGGTGGAGATGAGATTTGATAAAGTAAGTGGAAATCCAGTAAAAGTTTCATTTGGCTACTTTGCACTCTCGAGATAATCGTCACCATGTGCCAAATGCAATAGAAAAGCAATCTGAACACATTCGCGCATAAATGAAATGACCACAATTTTCTCCAAAACTATAACAGATGCAAACTTGTCCTGTGTGGTGGAGATGAGATTTGATAAAGTAAGTGGAAATCCAGTAAAAGTTTCATTTGGCTACTTTGCACTCTCGAGATAATCGTCACCATGTGCCAAATGCAATAGAAAAGCAATCTGAACACATTCGCGCATAAATGAAATGACCACAATTTTCTCCAAAACTATAACAGATGCAAACTTGTCCTGTGTGGTGGAGATGAGATTTGATAAAGTAAGTGGAAATCCAGTAAAAGTTTTATTTGGCTACTTTGCACTCTCGAGATAAGCGTCACCATGTGCCAAATGCAATAGAAAAGCAATCTGAACACATTCGCGCATAAATGAAATGACCACAATTTTCTCCAAAACTATAACAGATGCAAACTTGTCCTGTGGGGTGGAGATGAGATTTGATAAAGTAAGTGGAAATCCAGTAAAAGTTTCATTTGGCTACTTTGCACTCTCGAGATAATCGTCACCATGTGCCAAATGCAATAGAAAAGCAATCTGAACACATTCGCGCATAAATGAAATGACCACAATTTTCTCCAAAACTATAACAGATGCAAACTTGTCCTGTGTGGTGGAGATGAGATTTGATAAAGTAAGTGGAAATCCAGTAAAAGTTTCATTTGGCTACTTTGCACTCTCGAGATAATCATCACCATGTGCCAAATGCAATATAAAAGCAATCTGAACACATTCGCGCATAAATGAAATGACCACAATTTTCTCCAAAACTATAACAGATGCAAACTTGTCCTGTGTGGTGGAGATGAGATTTGATAAAGTAAGTGGAAATCCAGTAAAAGTTTCATTTGGCTACTTTGCACTCTCGAGATAATCGTCACCATGTGCCAAATGCAATAGAAAAGCAATCTGAACACATTCGCGCATAAATGAAATGACCACAATTTTCTCCAAAACTATAACAGATGCAAACTTGTCCTGTGTGGTGGAGATGAGATTTGATAAAGTAAGTGAAAATCCAGTAAAAGTTTCATTTGGCTACTTTGCACTCTCGAGATAATCGTCACCATGTGCCAAATGCAATAGAAAAGCAATCTGAACACATTCGCGCATAAATGAAATGACCACAATTTTCTCCAAAACTATAACAGATGCAAACTTGTCCTGTGTGGTGGAGATGAGATTTGATAAAGTAAGTGGAAATCCAGTAAAAGTTTCATTTGGCTACTTTGCACTCTCGAGATAATCATCACCATGTGCCAAATGCAATAGAAAAGCAATCTGAACACATTCGCGCATAAATGAAATGACCACAATTTTCTCCAAAACTATAACAGATGCAAACTTGTCCTGTGTGGTGGAGATGAGATTTGATAAAGTAAGTGGAAATCCAGTAAAAGTTTCATTTGGCTACTTTGCACTCTCGAGATAATCGTCACCATGTGCCAAATGCAATAGAAAAGCAATCTGAACACATTCGCGCATAAATGAAATGACCACAATTTTCTCCAAAACTATAACAGATGCAAACTTGTCCTGTGTGGTGGAGATGAGATTTGATAAAGTAAGTGGAAATCCAGTAAAAGTTTCATTTGGCTACTTTGCACTCTCGAGATAATCGTCACCATGTGCCAAATGCAATAGAAAAGCAATCTGAACACATTCGCGCATAAATGAAATGACCACAATTTTCTCCAAAACTATAACAGATGCAAACTTGTCCTGTGTGATGGAGATGAGATTTGATAAAAAAAAGTGGAAATCCAGTAAAAGTTTCATTTGGCTACTTTGCACTCTCGAGATAATCGTCACCATGTGCCAAATGCAATAGAAAAGCATCTGAACACATTCGCGCATAAATGAAATGACCACAATTTTCTCCAAAACTATAACAGATGCAAACTTGTCCTGTGTGGTGGAGATGAGATTTGATAGAGTAAGTGGAAATCCAGTAAAAGTTTCATTTGGCTACTTTGCACTCTCGAGATAATCGTCACCATGTGCCAAATGCAATAGAAAAGCAATCTGAACACATTCGCGCATAAATGAAATGACCACAATTTTCTCCAAAACTATAACAGATGCAAACTTGTCCTGTGTGGTGGAGATGAGATTTGATAAAGTAAGTGGAAATCCAGTAAAAGTTTTATTTGGCTACTTTGCACTCTCGAGATAATCGTCACCATGTGCCAAATGCAATAGAAAAGCAATCTGAACACATTCGCGCATAAATGAAATGACCACAATTTTCTCCAAAACTATAACAGATGCAAACTTGTCCTGTGTGGTGGAGATGAGATTTGATAAAGTAAGTGGAAATCCAGTAAAAGTTTCATTTGGCTACTTTGCACTCTCGAGATAATCGTCACCATGTGCCAAATGCAATAGAAAAGCAATCTGAACACATTCGCGCATAAATGAAATGACCACAATTTTCTCCTAAACTATAACAGATGCAAACTTGTCCTGTGTGGTGGAGATGAGATTTGATAAAGTAAGTGAAAATCCAGTAAAAGTTTCATTTGGCTACTTTGCACTCTCGAGATAATCGTCACCATGTGCCAAATGCAATAGAAAAGCAATCTGAACACATTCGCGCATAAATGAAATGACCACAATTTTCTCCAAAACTATAACAGATGCAAACTTGTCCTGTGTGGTGGAGATGAGATTTGATAAAGTAAGTGGAAATCCAGTAAAAGTTTCATTTGGCTACTTTGCACTCTCGAGATAATCGTCACCATGTTCCAAATGCAATAGAAAAGCAATCTGAACACATTCGCGCATAAATGAAATGACCACAATTTTCTCCAAAACTATAACAGATGCAAACTTGTCCTGTGTGATGGAGATGAGATTTGATAAAGTAAGTGGAAATCCAGTAAAAGTTTCATTTGGCTACTTTGCACTCTCGAGATAATCGTCACCATGTGCCAAATGCAATAGAAAAGCAATCTGAACACATTCGCGCATAAATGAAATGACCACAATTTTCTCCAAAACTATAACAGATGCAAACTTGTCCTGTGTGGTGGAGATGAGATTTGATAAAGTAAGTGGAAATCCAGTAAAAGTTTCATTTGGCTACTTTGCACTCTCGAGATAATCGTCACCATGTGCCAAATGCAATAGAAAAGCAATCTGAACACATTCGCGCATAAATGAAATGACCACAATTTTCTCCAAAACTATTAACAGATGCAAACTTGTCCTGTGTGGTGGAGATGAGATTTGATAAAGTAAGTGGAAACCCAGTAAAAGTTTCATTTGGCTACTTTGCACTCTCGAGATAATCGTCACCATGTGCCAAATGCAATAGAAAAGCAATCTGAACACATTCGCGCATAAATGAAATGACCACAATTTTCTCCAAAACTATAACAGATGCAAACTTGTCCTGTGTGGTGGAGATGAGATTTGATAAAGTAAGTGGAAATCCAGTAAAAGTTTCATTTGGCTACTTTGCACTCTCGAGATAATCGTCACCATGTGCCAAATGCAATAGAAAAGCAATCTGAACACATTCGCGCATAAATGAAATGACCACAATTTTCTCCAAAACTATAACAGATGCAAACTTGTCCTGTGTGGTGGAGATGAGATTTGATAAAGTAAGTGGAAATCCAGTAAAAGTTTCATTTGGCTACTTTGCACTCTCGAGATAATCGTCACCATGTGCCAAATGCACTAGAAAAGCAATCTGAACACATTCGCGCATAAATGAAATGACCACAATTTTCTCCAAAACTATAACAGATGCAAACTTGTCCTGTGTGGTGGAGATGAGATTTGATAAAGTAAGTGGAAATCCAGTAAAAGTTTCATTTGGCTACTTTGCACTCTCGAGATAATCGTCACCATGTGCCAAATGCAATAGAAAAGCAATCTGAACACATTCGCGCATAAATGAAATGACCACAATTTTCTCCAAAACTATAACAGATGCAAACTTGTCCTGTGTGGTGGAGATGAGATTTGATAAAGTAAGTGGAAATCAAGTAAACGTTTCATTTGGCTACTTTGCACTCTCGAGATAATCGTCACCATGTGCCAAATGCAATAGAAAAGCAATCTGAACACATTCGCGCATAAATGAAATGACCACAATTTTCTACAAAACTATAACAGATGCAAACTTGTCATGTGTGGTGGAGATGAGATTTGATAAAGTAAGTGGAAATCCAGTAAAAGTTTCATTTGGCTACTTTGCACTCTCGAGATAATCGTCACCATGTGCCAAATGCAATAGAAAAGCAATCTGAACACATTCGCGCATAAATGAAATGAACACAATTTTCTCCAAAACTATAACAGATGCAAACTTGTCCTGTGTGGTGGAGATGAGATTTGATAAAGTAAGTGGAAATCCAGTAAAAGTTTCATTTGGCTACTTTGCACTCTCGAGATAATCGTCACCATGTGCCAAATGCAATAGAAAAGCAATCTGAACACATTCGCGCATAAATGAAATGACCACAATTTTCTCCAAAACTATAACAGATGCAAACTTGTCCTGTGTGGTGGAGATGAGATTTGATAAAGTAAGTGGAAATCCAGTAAAAGTTTCATTTGGCTACTTTGCACTCTCGAGATAATCGTCACCATGTGCCAAATGCAATAGAAAAGCAATCTGAACACATTCGCGCATAAATGAAATGACCACAATTTTCTCCAAAACTATAACAGATGCAAACTTGTCCTGTGTGGTGGAGATGAGATTTGATAAAGTAAGTGGAAATCAAGTAAACGTTTCATTTGGCTACTTTGCACTCTCGAGATAATCGTCACCATGTGCCAAATGCAATAGAAAAGCAATCTGAACACATTCGCGCATAAATGAAATGACCACAATTTTCTACAAAACTATAACAGATGCAAACTTGTCATGTGTGGTGGAGATGAGATTTGATAAAGTAAGTGGAAATCCAGTAAAAGTTTCATTTGGCTACTTTGCACTCTCGAGATAATCGTCACCATGTGCCAAATGCAATAGAAAAGCAATCTGAACACATTCGCGCATAAATGAAATGACCACAATTTTCTACAAAACTATAACAGATGCAAACTTGTCCTGTGTGGTGGAGATGAGATTTGATAAAGTAAGTGGAAATCCAGTAAAAGTTTCATTTGGCTACTTTGCACTCTCGAGATAATCGTCACCATGTGCCAAATGCAATAGAAAAGCAATCTGAACACATTCGCGCATAAATGAAATGACCACAATTTTCTCCAAAACTATAACAGATACAAACTTGTCCTGTGTGGTGGAGATGAGATTTGAGAAAGTAAGTGGAAATACAGTAAAAGTTTCATTTGGCTACTTTGCACTCTCGAGATAATCGTCACCATGTGCCAAATGCAATAGAAAAGCAATCTGAACACATTCGCGCATAAATGAAATGACCACAATTTTCTCCAAAACTATAACAGATGCAAACTTGTCCTGTGTGGTGGAGATGAGATTTGATAAAGTAAGTGGAAATCCAGTAAAAGTTTCATTTGGCTACTTTGCACTCTCGAGATAATCGTCACCATGTGCCAAATGCAATAGTATAGCAATCTGAACACATTCGCGCATAAATGAAATGACCACAATTTTCTCCAAAACTATAACAGATGCAAACTTGTCCTGTGTGGTGGAGATGAGATTTGATAAAGTAAGTGGAAACCCAGTAAAAGTTTCATTTGGCTACTTTGCACTCTCGAGATAATCGTCACCATGTGCCAAATGCAATAGAAAAGCAATCTGAACACATTCGCGCATAAATGAAATGACCACAATTTTCTCCAAAACTATAACAGATGCAAACTTGTCCTGTGTGGTGGAGATGAGATTTGATAAAGTAAGTGGAAATCCAGTAAAAGTTTCATTTGGCTACTTTGCACTCTCGAGATAATCGTCACCATGTGCCAAATGCAATAGAAAAGCAATCTGAACACATTCGCGCATAAATGAAATGACCACAATTTTCTCCAAAACTATAACAGATGCAAACTTGTCCTGTGTGGTGGAGATGAGATTTGATAAAGTAAGTGGAAATCCAGTAAAAGTTTCATTTGGCTACTTTGCACTCTCGAGATAATTGTCACCATGTGCCAAATGCAATCGAAAAGCAATCTGAACACATTCGCGCATAAATGAAATGACCACAATTTTCTCCAAAACTATAACAGATGCAAACTTGTCCTGTGTGGTGGAGATGAGATTTGATAAAGTAAGTGGAAATCCAGTAAAAGTTTCATTTGGCTACTTTGCACTCTCGAGATAATCGTCACCATGTGCCAAATGCAATAGAAAAGCAATCTGAACACATTCGCGCATAAATGAAATGACCACAATTTTCTCCAAAACTATAACAGATGCAAACTTGTCCTGTGTGGTGGAGATGAGATTTGATAAAGTAAGTGGAAATCAAGTAAACGTTTCATTTGGCTACTTTGCACTCTCGAGATAATCGTCACCATGTGCCAAATGCAATAGAAAAGCAATCTGAACACATTCGCGCATAAATGAAATGACCACAATTTTCTACAAAACTATAACAGATGCAAACTTGTCATGTGTGGTGGAGATGAGATTTGATAAAGTAAGTGGAAATCCAGTAAAAGTTTCATTTGGCTACTTTGCACTCTCGAGATAATCGTCACCATGTGCCAAATGCAATAGAAAAGCAATCTGAACACATTCGCGCATAAATGAAATGACCACAATTTTCTACAAAACTATAACAGATGCAAACTTGTCATGTGTGGTGGAGATGAGATTTGATAAAGTAAGTGGAAATCCAGTAAAAGTTTCATTTGGCTACTTTGCACTCTCGAGATAATCGTCACCATGTGCCAAATGCAATAGAAAAGCAATCTGAACACATTCGCGCATAAATGAAATGAACACAATTTTCTCCAAAACTATAACAGATGCAAACTTGTCCTGTGTGGTGGAGATGAGATTTGATAAAGTAAGTGGAAATCCAGTAAAAGTTTCATTTGGCTACTTTGCACTCTCGAGATAATCGTCACCATGTGCCAAATGCAATAGAAAAGCAATCTGAACACATTCGCGCATAAATGAAATGACCACAATTTTCTCCAAAACTATAACAGATGCAAACTTGTCCTGTGTGGTGGAGATGAGATTTGATAAAGTAAGTGGAAATCCAGTAAAAGTTTCATTTGGCTACTTTGCACTCTCGAGATAATCGTCACCATGTGCCAAATGCAATAGAAAAGCAATCTGAACACATTCGCGCATAAATGAAATGACCACAATTTTCTCCAAAACTATAACAGATGCAAACTTGTCCTGTGTGGTGGAGATGAGATTTGATAAAGTAAGTGGAAATCAAATAAACGTTTCATTTGGCTACTTTGCACTCTCGAGATAATCGTCACCATGTGCCAAATGCAATAGAAAAGCAATCTGAACACATTCGCGCATAAATGAAATGACCACAATTTTCTACAAAACTATAACAGATGCAAACTTGTCATGTGTGGTGGAGATGAGATTTGATAAAGTAAGTGGAAATCCAGTAAAAGTTTCATTTGGCTACTTTGCACTCTCGAGATAATCGTCACCATGTGCCAAATGCAATAGAAAAGCAATCTGAACACATTCGCGCATAAATGAAATGACCACAATTTTCTACAAAACTATAACAGATGCAAACTTGTCCTGTGTGGTGGAGATGAGATTTGATAAAGTAAGTGGAAATCCAGTAAAAGTTTCATTTGGCTACTTTGCACTCTCGAGATAATCGTCACCATGTGCCAAATGCAATAGAAAAGCAATCTGAACACATTCGCGCATAAATGAAATGACCACAATTTTCTCCAAAACTATAACAGATGCAAACTTGTCCTGTGTGGTGGAGATGAGATTTGAGAAAGTAAGTGGAAATACAGTAAAAGTTTCATTTGGCTACTTTGCACTCTCGAGATAATCGTCACCATGTGCCAAATGCAATAGAAAAGCAATCTGAACACATTCGCGCATAAATGAAATGACCACAATTTTCTCCAAAACTATAACAGATGCAAACTTGTCCTGTGTGGTGGAGATGAGATTTGATAAAGTAAGTGGAAATCCAGTAAAAGTTTCATTTGGCTACTTTGCACTCTCGAGATAATCGTCACCATGTGCCAAATGCAATAGTATAGCAATCTGAACACATTCGCGCATAAATGAAATGACCACAATTTTCTCCAAAACTATAACAGATGCAAACTTGTCCTGTGTGGTGGAGATGAGATTTGATAAAGTAAGTGGAAATCCACTAAAAGTTTCATTTGGCTACTTTGCACTCTCGAGATAATCGTCACCATGTGCCAAATGCAATAGAAAAGCAATCTGAACACATTCGCGCATAAATGAAATGACCACAATTTTCTCCAAAACTATAACAGATGCAAACTTGTCCTGTGTGGTGGAGATGAGATTTGATAAAGTAAGTGGAAATCCAGTAAAAGTTTCATTTGGCTACTTTGCACTCTCGAGATAATCGTCACCATGTGCCAAATGCAATAGAAAAGCAATCTGAACACATTCGCGCATAAATGAAATGACCACAATTTTCTCCAAAACTATAACAGATGCAAACTTGTCCTGTGTGGTGGAGATGAGATTTGATAAAGTAAGTGGAAATCCAGTAAAAGTTTCATTTGGCTACTTTGCACTCTCGAGATAATCGTCACCATGTGCCAAATGCAATAGAAAAGCAATCTGAACACATTCGCGCATAAATGAAATGACCACAATTTTCTCCAAAACTATAACAGATGCAAACTTGTCCTGTGTGGTGGAGATGAGATTTGATAAAGTAAGTGGAAATCCAGTAAAAGTTTTATTTGGCTACTTTGCACTCTCGAGATAATCGTCACCATGTGCCAAATGCAATAGAAAAGCAATCTGAACACATTCGCGCATAAATGAAATGACCACAATTTTCTCCAAAACTATAACAGATGCAAACTTGTCCTGTGTGGTGGAGATGAGATTTGATAAAGTAAGTGGAAATCCAGTAAAAGTTTCATTTGGCTACTTTGCACTCTCGAGATAATCGTCACCATGTGCCAAATGCAATAGAAAAGCAATCTGAACACATTCGCGCATAAATGAAATGACCACAATTTTCTCCAAAACTATAACAGATGCAAACTTGTCCTGTGTGGTGGAGATGAGATTTGATAAAGTAAGTGGAAATCCAGTAAAAGTTTCATTTGGCTACTTTGCACTCTCGAGATAATCATCACCATGTGCCAAATGCAATATAAAAGCAATCTGAACACATTCGCGCATAAATGAAATGACCACAATTTTCTCCAAAACTATAACAGATGCAAACTTGTCCTGTGTGGTGGAGATGAGATTTGATAAAGTAAGTGGAAATCCAGTAAAAGTTTCATTTGGCTACTTTGCACTCTCGAGATAATCGTCACCATGTGCCAAATGCAATAGAAAAGCAATCTGAACACATTCGCGCATAAATGAAATGACCACAATTTTCTCCAAAACTATAACAGATGCAAACTTGTCCTGTGTGGTGGAGATGAGATTTGATAAAGTAAGTGAAAATCCAGTAAAAGTTTCATTTGGCTACTTTGCACTCTCGAGATAATCGTCACCATGTGCCAAATGCAATAGAAAAGCAATCTGAACACATTCGCGCATAAATGAAATGACCACAATTTTCTCCAAAACTATAACAGATGCAAACTTGTCCTGTGTGGTGGAGATGAGATTTGATAAAGTAAGTGGAAATCCAGTAAAAGTTTCATTTGGCTACTTTGCACTCTCGAGATAATCGTCACCATGTGCCAAATGCAATAGAAAAGCAATCTGAACACATTCGCGCATAAATGAAATGACCACAATTTTCTCCAAAACTATAACAGATGCAAACTTGTCCTGTGTGATGGAGATGAGATTTGATAAAGTAAGTGGAAATCCAGTAAAAGTTTCATTTGGCTACTTTGCACTCTCGAGCTAATCGTCACCATGTGCATAATGCAATAGAAAAGCAATCTGAACACATTCGCGCATAAATGAAATGACCACAATTTTCTCCAAAACTATAACAGATGCAAACTTGTCCTGTGTGGTGGAGATGAGATTTGATAAAGTAAGTGGAAATCCAGTAAAAGTTTCATTTGGCTACTTTGCACTCTCGAGATAATCGTCACCATGTGCCAAATGCAATAGAAAAGCAATCTGAACACATTCGCGCATAAATGAAATGACCACAATTTTCTCCAAAACTATAACAGATGCAAACTTGTCCTGTGTGGTGGAGATGAGATTTGATAAAGTAAGTGGAAACCCAGTAAAAGTTTCATTTGGCTACTTTGCACTCTCAAGATAATCGTCACCATGTGCCAAATGCAATAGAAAAGCAATCTGAACACATTCGCGCATAAATGAAATGACCACAATTTTCTCCAAAACTATAACAGATGCAAACTTGTCCTGTGTGGTGGAGATGAGATTTGATAAAGTAAGTGGAAATCCAGTAAAAGTTTCATTTGGCTACTTTGCACTCTCGAGATAATCGTCACCATGTGCCAAATGCAATAGAAAAGCAATCTGAACACATTCGCGCATAAATGAAATGACCACAATTTTCTCCAAAACTATAACAGATGCAAACTTGTCCTGTGTGGTGGAGATGAGATTTGATAAAGTAAGTGGAAATCCAGTAAAAGTTTCATTTGGCTACTTTGCACTCTCGAGATAATCGTCACCATGTGCCAAATGCAATAGAAAAGCAATCTGAACACATTTGCGCATAAATGAAATGACCACAATTTTCTCCAAAACTATAACAGATGCAAATGTGTCCTGTGTGGTGGAGATGAGATTTGATAAAGTAAGTGGAAATCCAGTAAAAGTTTCATTTGGCTACTTTGCACTCTCGAGATAATCGTCACCATGTGCCAAATGCAATAGAAAAGCAATCTGAACACATTCGCGCATAAATGAAATGACCACAATTTTCTCCAAAACTATAACAGATGCAAACTTGTCCTGTGTGGTGGAGATGAGATTTGATAAAGTAAGCGGAAATCCAGTAAAAGTTTCATTTTGCTACTTTGCACTCTCGAGATAATCGTCACCATGTGCCAAATGCAATAGAAAACCAATCTGAACACATTCGCGCATAAATGAAATGACCACAATTTTTTCCAAAACTATAACAGATGCAAACTTGTCCTGTGTGGTGGAGATGAGATTTGATAAAGTAAGTGGAAATCCAGTAAAAGTTTCATTTGGCTACTTTGCACTCTCGAGATAATCATCACCATGTGCCAAATGCAATAGAAAAGCAATCTGAACACATTCGCGCATAAATGAAATGACCACAATTTTCTCCAAAACTATAACAGATGCAAACTTGTCCTGTGTGGTGGAGATGAGATTTGATAAAGTAAGTGGAAATCCAGTAAAAGTTTCATTTGGCTACTTTGCACTCTCGAGATAATCGTCACCGTGTGCCAAATGCAATAGAAAAGCAATCTGAACACATTCGCGCATAAATGAAATGACCACAATTTTCTCCAAAACTATAACAGATGCAAACTTGTCCTGTGTGGTGGAGATGAGATTTGATAAAGTAAGTGGAAATCCAGTAAAAGTTTCATTTGGCTACTTTGCACTCTCGAGATAATCGTCACCGTGTGCCAAATGCAATAGAAAAGCAATCTGAACACATTCGCGCATAAATGAAATGACCACAATTTTCTCCAAAACTATAACAGATGCAAACTTGTCCTGTGTGGTGGAGATGAGATTTGATAAAGTAAGTGGAAATCCAGTAAAAGTTTCATTTGGCTACTTTGCACTCTCGAGATAATCGTCACCATGTGCCAAATGCAATAGAAAAGCAATCTGAACACATTCGCGCATAAATGAAATGACCACAATTTTCTCCAAAACTATAACAGATGCAAACTTGTCCTGTGTGGTGGAGATGAGATTTGATAAAGTAAAAATCCAGTAAAAGTTTCATTTGGCTACTTTGCACTTTCGAGATAATCGTCACCATGTGCCAAATGCAATAGAAAAGCAATCTGAACACATTCGCGCATAAATGAAATGACCACAATTTTCTCCAAAACTATAACAGATGCAAACTTGTCCTGTGTGGTAGAGATGAGATTTGATAAAGTAAGTGGAAATCCAGTAAAAGTTTCATTTGGCTACTTTGCACTCTCGAGATAATCGTCACCATGTGCCAAATGCAATAGAAAAGCAATCTGAACACATTCGCGCATAAATGAAATGACCACAATTTTCTCCAAAACTATAACAGATGCAAACTTGTCCTGTGTGGTGGAGATGAGATTTGATAAAGTAAGTGGAAATCCAGTAAAAGTTTCATTTGGCTACTTTGCACTCTCGAGATAATCGTCACCATGTGCCAAATGCAATAGAAAAGCAATCTGAACACATTCGCGCATAAATGAAATGACCACAATTTTCTCCAAAACTATAACAGATGCAAACTTGTCCTGTGTGGTGGAGATGAGATTTGATAAAGTAAGTGGAAATCCAGTAAAAGTTTCATTTGGCTACTTTGCACTCTCGAGATAATCGTCACCATGTGCCAAATGCAATAGAAAAGCAATCTGAACACATTCGCGCATAAATGAAATGACCACAATTTTCTCCAAAACTATAACAGATGCAAACTTGTCCTGTGTGGTGGAGATGAGATTTGATAAAGTAAGTGGAAATCCAGTAAAAGTTTCATTTGGCTACTTTGCACTCTCGAGATAATCGTCACCATGTGCCAAATGCAATAGAAAAGCAATCTGAACACATTCGCGCATAAATGAAATGACCACAATTTTCTCCAAAACTATAACAGATGCAAACTTGTCCTGTGTGATGGAGATGAGATTTGATAAAGTAAGTGGAAATCCAGTAAAAGTTTCATTTGGCTACTTTGCACTCTCGAGCTAATCGTCACCATGTGCCAAATGCAATAGAAAAGCAATCTGAACACATTCGCGCATAAATGAAATGACCACAATTTTCTCCAAAACTATAACAGATGCAAACTTGTCCTGTGTGGTGGAGATGAGATTTGATAAAGTAAGTGGAAATCCAGTAAAAGTTTCATTTGGCTACTTTGCACTCTCGAGATAATCGTCACCATGTGCCAAATGCAATAGAAAAGCAATCTGAACACATTCGCGCATAAATGAAATGACCACAATTTTCTCCAAAACTATAACAGATGCAAACTTGTCCTGTGTGGTGGAGATGAGATTTGATAAAGTAAGTGGAAACCCAGTAAAAGTTTCATTTGGCTACTTTGCACTCTCAAGATAATCGTCACCATGTGCCAAATGCAATAGAAAAGCAATCTGAACACATTCGCGCATAAATGAAATGACCACAATTTTCTCCAAAACTATAACAGATGCAAACTTGTCCTGTGTGGTGGAGATGAGATTTGATAAAGTAAGTGGAAATCCAGTAAAAGTTTCATTTGGCTACTTTGCACTCTCGAGATAATCGTCACCATGTGCCAAATGCAATAGAAAAGCAATCTGAACACATTCGCGCATAAATGAAATGACCACAATTTTCTCAAAAACTATAACAGATGCAAACTTGTCCTGTGTGGTGGAGATGAGATTTGATAAAGTAAGTGGAAATCCAGTAAAAGTTTCATTTGGCTACTTTGCACTCTCGAGATAATCGTCACCATGTGCCAAATGCAATAGAAAAGCAATCTGAACACATTCGCGCATAAATGAAATGACCACAATTTTCTCCAAAACTATAACAGATGCAAACTTGTCCTGTGTGGTGGAGATGAGATTTGATAAAGTAAGTGGAAATCCAGTAAAAGTTTCATTTGGCTACTTTGCACTCTCGAGATAATCGTCACCATGTGCCAAATGCAATAGAAAAGCAATCTGAACACATTCGCGCATAAATGAAATGACCACAATTTTCTCCAAAACTATAACAGATGCAAACTTGTCCTGTGTGGTGGAGATGAGATTTGATAAAGTAAGCGGAAATCCAGTAAAAGTTTCATTTGGCTACTTTGCACTCTCGAGATAATCGTCACCATGTGCCAAATGCAATAGAAAACCAATCTGAACACATTCGCGCATAAATGAAATGACCACAATTTTTTCCAAAACTATAACAGATGCAAACTTGTCCTGTGTGGTGGAGATGAGATTTGATAAAGTAAGTGGAAATCCAGTAAAATTTTCATTTGGCTACTTTGCACTCTCGAGATAATCATCACCATGTGCCAAATGCAATAGAAAAGCAATCTGAACACATTCGCGCATAAATGAAATGACCACAATTTTCTCCAAAACTATAACAGATGCAAACTTGTCCTGTGTGGTGGAGATGAGATTTGATAAAGTAAGTGGAAATCCAGTAAAAGTTTCATTTGGCTACTTTGCACTCTCGAGATAATCGTCACCGTGTGCCAAATGCAATAGAAAAGCAATCTGAACACATTCGCGCATAAATGAAATGACCACAATTTTCTCCAAAACTATAACAGATGCAAACTTGTCCTGTGTGGTGGAGATGAGATTTGATAAAGTAAGTGGAAATCCAGTAAAAGTTTCATTTGGCTACTTTGCACTCTCGAGATAATCGTCACCGTGTGCCAAATGCAATAGAAAAGCAATCTGAACACATTCGCGCATAAATGAAATGACCACAATTTTCTCCAAAACTATAACAGATGCAAACTTGTCCTGTGTGGTGGAGATGAGATTTGATAAAGTAAGTGGAAATCCAGTAAAAGTTACATTTGGCTACTTTGCACTCTCGAGATAATCGTCACCATGTGCCAAATGCAATAGAAAAGCAATCTGAACACATTCGCGCATAAATGAAATGACCACAATTTTCTCCAAAACTATAACAGATGCAAACTTGTCCTGTGTGGTGGAGATGAGATTTGATAAAGTAAAAATCCAGTAAAAGTTTCATTTGGCTACTTTGCACTTTCGAGATAATCGTCACCATGTGCCAAATGCAATAGAAAAGCAATCTGAACACATTCGCGCATAAATGAAATGACCACAATTTTCTCCAAAACTATAACAGATGCAAACTTGTCCTGTGTGGTGGAGATGAGATTTGATAAAGTAAGTGGAAATCCAGTAAAAGTTTCATTTGGCTACTTTGCACTCTCGAGATAATCGTCACCATGTGCCAAATGCAATAGAAAAGCAATCTGAACACATTCGCGCATAAATGAAATGACCACAATTTTCTCCAAAACTATAACAGATGCAAACTTGTCCTGTGTGGTGGAGATGAGATTTGATAAAGTAAAAATCCAGTAAAAGTTTCATTTGGCTACTTTGCACTTTCGAGATAATCGTCACCATGTGCCAAATGCAATAGAAAAGCAATCTGAACACATTCGCGCATAAATGAAATGACCACAATTTTCTCCAAAACTATAACAGATGCAAACTTGTCCTGTGTGGTGGAGATGAGATTTGATAAAGTAAGTGGAAATCCAGTAAAAGTTTCATTTGGCTACTTTGCACTCTCGAGATAATCGTCACCATGTGCCAAATGCAATAGAAAAGCAATCTGAACACATTCGCGCATAAATGAAATGACCACAATTTTCTCCAAAACTATAACAGATGCAAACTTGTCCTGTGTGGTGGAGATGAGATTTGATAAAGTAAGTGGAAATCCAGTAAAAGTTTCATTTGGCTACTTTGCACTCTCGAGATAATCGTCACCATGTGCCAAATGCAATAGAAAAGCAATCTGAACACATTCGCGCATAAATGAAATGACCACAATTTTCTCCAAAACTATAACAGATGCAAACTTGTCCTGTGTGGTGGAGATGAGATTTGATAAAGTAAGTGGAAATCCAGTAAAAGTTTCATTTGGCTACTTTGCACTCTCGAGATAATCGTCACCATGTGCCAAATGCAATAG
The DNA here is from genome assembly GCF_048569485.1 of Anomaloglossus baeobatrachus. Classification (NCBI taxonomy): domain Eukaryota; kingdom Metazoa; phylum Chordata; class Amphibia; order Anura; family Aromobatidae; genus Anomaloglossus; species Anomaloglossus baeobatrachus. Next base: position 74,919 of record NW_027442163.1, on the reverse strand, counting down.
AAAAGCAATCTGAACACATTCGCGCATAAATGAAATGACCACAATTTTCTCCAAAACTATAACAGATGCAAACTTGTCCTGTGTGGTGGAGATGAGATTTGATAAAGTAAGTGGAAATCCAGTAAAAGTTTCATTTGGCTACTTTGCACTCTCGAGATAATCGTCACCATGTGCCAAATGCAATAGAAAAGCAATCTGAACACATTCGCGCATAAATGAAATGACCACAATTTTCTCCAAAACTATAACAGATGCAAACTTGTCCTGTGTGATGGAGATGAGATTTGATAAAGTAAGTGGAAATCCAGTAAAAGTTTCATTTGGCTACTTTGCACTCTCGAGCTAATCGTCACCATGTGCCAAATGCAATAGAAAAGCAATCTGAACACATTCGCGCATAAATGAAATGACCACAATTTTCTCCAAAACTATAACAGATGCAAACTTGTCCTGTGTGGTGGAGATGAGATTTGATAAAGTAAGTGGAAATCCAGTAAAAGTTTCATTTGGCTACTTTGCACTCTCGAGATAATCGTCACCATGTGCCAAATGCAATAGAAAAGCAATCTGAACACATTCGCGCATAAATGAAATGACCACAATTTTCTCCAAAACTATAACAGATGCAAACTTGTCCTGTGTGGTGGAGATGAGATTTGATAAAGTAAGTGGAAACCCAGTAAAAGTTTCATTTGGCTACTTTGCACTCTCAAGATAATCGTCACCATGTGCCAAATGCAATAGAAAAGCAATCTGAACACATTCGCGCATAAATGAAATGACCACAATTTTCTCCAAAACTATAACAGATGCAAACTTGTCCTGTGTGGTGGAGATGAGATTTGATAAAGTAAGTGGAAATCCAGTAAAAGTTTCATTTGGCTACTTTGCACTCTCGAGATAATCGTCACCATGTGCCAAATGCAATAGAAAAGCAATCTGAACACATTCGCGCATAAATGAAATGACCACAATTTTCTCCAAAACTATAACAGATGCAAACTTGTCCTGTGTGGTGGAGATGAGATTTGATAAAGTAAGTGGAAATCCAGTAAAAGTTTCATTTGGCTACTTTGCACTCTCGAGATAATCGTCACCATGTGCCAAATGCAATAGAAAAGCAATCTGAACACATTCGCGCATAAATGAAATGACCACAATTTTCTCCAAAACTATAACAGATGCAAACTTGTCCTGTGTGGTGGAGATGAGATTTGATAAAGTAAGTGGAAATCCAGTAAAAGTTTCATTTGGCTACTTTGCACTCTCGAGATAATCGTCACCATGTGCCAAATGCAATAGAAAAGCAATCTGAACACATTCGCGCATAAATGAAATGACCACAATTTTCTCCAAAACTATAACAGATGCAAACTTGTCCTGTGTGGTGGAGATGAGATTTGATAAAGTAAGCGGAAATCCAGTAAAAGTTTCATTTGGCTACTTTGCACTCTCGAGATAATCGTCACCATGTGCCAAATGCAATAGAAAACCAATCTGAACACATTCGCGCATAAATGAAATGACCACAATTTTTTCCAAAACTATAACAGATGCAAACTTGTCCTGTGTGGTGGAGATGAGATTTGATAAAGTAAGTGGAAATCCAGTAAAATTTTCATTTGGCTACTTTGCACTCTCGAGATAATCATCACCATGTGCCAAATGCAATAGAAAAGCAATCTGAACACATTCGCGCATAAATGAAATGACCACAATTTTCTCCAAAACTATAACAGATGCAAACTTGTCCTGTGTGGTGGAGATGAGATTTGATAAAGTAAGTGGAAATCCAGTAAAAGTTTCATTTGGCTACTTTGCACTCTCGAGATAATCGTCACCGTGTGCCAAATGCAATAGAAAAGCAATCTGAACACATTCGCGCATAAATGAAATGACCACAATTTTCTCCAAAACTATAACAGATGCAAACTTGTCCTGTGTGGTGGAGATGAGATTTGATAAAGTAAGTGGAAATCCAGTAAAAGTTTCATTTGGCTACTTTGCACTCTCGAGATAATCGTCACCGTGTGCCAAATGCAATAGAAAAGCAATCTGAACACATTCGCGCATAAATGAAATGACCACAATTTTCTCCAAAACTATAACAGATGCAAACTTGTCCTGTGTGGTGGAGATGAGATTTGATAAAGTAAGTGGAAATCCAGTAAAAGTTTCATTTGGCTACTTTGCACTCTCGAGATAATCGTCACCATGTGCCAAATGCAATAGAAAAGCAATCTGAACACATTCGCGCATAAATGAAATGACCACAATTTTCTCCAAAACTATAACAGATGCAAACTTGTCCTATGTGGTGGAGATGAGATTTGATAAAGTAAAAATCCAGTAAAAGTTTCATTTGGCTACTTTGCACTTTCGAGATAATCGTCACCATGTGCCAAATGCAATAGAAAAGCAATCTGAACACATTCGCGCATAAATGAAATGACCACAATTTTCTCCAAAACTATAACAGATGCAAACTTGTCCTGTGTGGTGGAGATGAGATTTGATAAAGTAAGTGGAAATCCAGTAAAAGTTTCATTTGGCTACTTTGCACTCTCGAGATAATCGTCACCATGTGCCAAATGCAATAGAAAAGCAATCTGAACACATTCGCGCATAAATGAAATGACCACAATTTTCTCCAAAACTATAACAGATGCAAACTTGTCCTGTGTGGTGGAGATGAGATTTGATAAAGTAAGTGGAAATCCAGTAAAAGTTTCATTTGGCTACTTTGCACTCTCGAGATAATCGTCACCATGTGCCAAATGCAATAGAAAAGCAATCTGAACACATTCGCGCATAAATGAAATGACCACAATTTTCTCCAAAACTATAACAGATGCAAACTTGTCCTGTGTGGTGGAGATGAGATTTGATAAAGTAAGTGGAAATCCAGTAAAAGTTTCATTTGGCTACTTTGCACTCTCGAGATAATCGTCACCATGTGCCAAATGCAATAGAAAAGTAAACTGAACACATTCGCGCATAAATGAAATGACCACAATTTTCTCCAAAACTATAACAGATGCAAACTTGTCCTGTTTGGTGGAGATGAGATTTGATAAAGTAAGTGGAAATCCAGTAAAAGTTTCATTTGGCTACTTTGCACTCTCGAGATAATCGTCACCATGTGCCAAATGCAATAGAAAAGCAATCTGAACACATTCGCGCATAAATGAAATGACCACAATTTTCTCCAAAACTATAACAGATGCAAACTTGTCCTGTGTGGTGGAGATGAGATTTGATAAAGTAAGTGGAAATCCAGTAAAAGTTTCATTTGGCTACTTTGCACTCTCGAGATAATCGTCACCATGTGCCAAATGCAATAGAAAAGCAATCTGAACACATTCGCGCATAAATGAAATGACCACAATTTTCTCCAAAACTATAACAGATGCAAACTTGTCCTGTGTGGTGGAGATGAGATTTGATAAAGCAAGTGGAAATCCAGTAAAAGTTTCATTTGGCTACTTTGCACTCTCGAGATAATCGTCACCATGTGCCAAATGCAATAGAAAAGCAATCTGAACACATTCGCGCATAAATGAAATGACCACAATTTTCTACAAAACTATAACAGATGCAAACTTGTCCTGTGTGGTGGAGATGAGATTTGATAAAGTAAGTGGAAATCCAGTAAAAGTTTCATTTGGCTACTTTGCACTCTCGAGATAATCGTCACCATGTGCCAAATGCAATAGAAAAGCAATCTGAACACATTCGCGCATAAATGAAATTACCACAATTTTCTCCAAAACTATAACAGATGCAAACTTGTCCTGTGTGGTGGAGATGAGATTTGATAAAGTAAGTGGAAATACAGTAAAAGTTTCCTTTGGCTACTTTGCACTCTCGAGATAATCGTCACCATGTGCCAAATGCAATAGAAAAGCAATCTGAACACATTCGCGCATAAATGAAATGACCACAATTTTCTACAAAACTATAACAGATGCAAACTTGTCCTGTGTGGTGGAGATGAGATTTGATAAAGTAAGTGGAAATCCAGTAAAAGTTTCATTTGGCTACTTTGCACTCTCGAGATAATCGTCACCATGTGCCAAATGCAATAGAAAAGCAATCTGAACACATTCGCGCATAAATGAAATGACCACAATTTTCTCCAAAACTATAACAGATGCAAACTTGTCCTGTTTGGTGGAGATGAGATTTGATAAAGTAAGTGGAAATCCAGTAAAAGTTTCATTTGGCTACTTTGCACTCTCGAGATAATCGTCACCATGTGCCAAATGCAATAGAAAAGCAATCTGAACACATTCGCGCATAAATGAAATGACCACAATTTTCTCCAAAACTATAACAGATGCAAACTTGTCCTGTGTGGTGGAGATGAGATTTGATAAAGTAAGTGGAAATCCAGTAAAAGTTTCATTTGGCTACTTTGCACTCTCGAGATAATCGTCACCATGTGCCAAATGCAATAGAAAAGCAATCTGAACACATTCGCGCATAAATGAAATGACCACAATTTTCTCCAAAACTATAACAGATGCAAACTTGTCCTGTGTGGTGGAGATGAGATTTGATAAAGTAAGTGGAAATCCAGTAAAAGTTTCATTTGGCTACTTTGCACTCTCGAGATAATCGTCACCATGTGCCAAATGCAATAGAAAAGCAATCTGAACACATTCGCGCATAAATGAAATGACCACAATTTTCTCCAAAACTATAACAGATGCAAACTTGTCCTGTGTGGTGGAGATGAGATTTGATAAAGTAAGTGGAAATCCAGTAAAAGTTTCATTTGGCTACTTTGCACTCTCGAGATAATCGTCACCATGTGCCAAATGCAATAGAAAAGCAATCTGAACACATTCGCGCATAAATGAAATGACCACAATTTTCTCCAAAACTATAACAGATGCAAACTTGTCCTGTTTGGTGGAGATGAGATTTGATAAAGTAAGTGGAAATCCAGTAAAAGTTTCATTTGGCTACTTTGCACTCTCGAGATAATCGTCACCATGTGCCAAATGCAATAGAAAAGCAATCTGAACACATTCGCGCATAAATGAAATGACCACAATTTTCTCCAAAACTATAACAGATGCAAACTTGTCCTGTGTGGTGGAGATGAGATTTGATAAAGCAAGTGGAAATCCAGTAAAAGTTTCATTTGGCTACTTTGCACTCTCGAGATAATCGTCACCATGTGCCAAATGCAATAGAAAAGCAATCTGAACACATTCGCGCATAAATGAAATGACCACAATTTTCTCCAAAACTATAACAGATGCAAACTTGTCCTGTTTGGTGGAGATGAGATTTGATAAAGTAAGTGGAAATCCAGTAAAAGTTTCATTTGGCTACTTTGCACTCTCGAGATAATCGTCACCATGTGCCAAATGCAATAGAAAAGCAATCTGAACACATTCGCGCATAAATGAAATGACCACAATTTTCTCCAAAACTATAACAGATGCAAACTTGTCCTGTGTGGTGGAGATGAGATTTGATAAAGTAAGTGGAAATACAGTAAAAGTTTCCTTTGGCTACTTTGCACTCTCGAGATAATCGTCACCATGTGCCAAATGCAATAGAAAAGCAATCTGAACACATTCGCGCATAAATGAAATGACCACAATTTTCTACAAAACTATAACAGATGCAAACTTGTCCTGTGTGGTGGAGATGAGATTTGATAAAGTAAGTGGAAATCCAGTAAAAGTTTCATTTGGCTACTTTGCACTCTCGAGATAATCGTCACCATGTGCCAAATGCAATAGAAAAGCAATCTGAACACATTCGCGCATAAATGAAATGACCACAATTTTCTCCAAAACTATAACAGATGCAAACTTGTCCTGTTTGGTGGAGATGAGATTTGATAAAGTAAGTGGAAATCCAGTAAAAGTTTCATTTGGCTACTTTGCACTCTCGAGATAATCGTCACCATGTGCCAAATGCAATAGAAAAGCAATCTGAACACATTCGCGCATAAATGAAATGACCACAATTTTCTCCAAAACTATAACAGATGCAAACTTGTCCTGTGTGGTGGAGATGAGATTTGATAAAGTAAGTGGAAATCCAGTAAAAGTTTCATTTGGCTACTTTGCACTCTCGAGATAATCGTCACCATGTGCCAAATGCAATAGAAAAGTAATCTGAACACATTCGCGCATAAATGAAATGACCACAATTTTCTCCAAAACTATAACAGATGCAAACTTGTCCTGTGTGGTGGAGATGAGATTTGATAAAGCAAGTGGAAATCCAGTAAAAGTTTCATTTGGCTACTTTGCACTCTCGAGATAATCGTCACCATGTGCCAAATGCAATAGAAAAGCAATCTGAACACATTCGCGCATAAATGAAATGACCACAATTTTCTACAAAACTATAACAGATGCAAACTTGTCCTGTGTGGTGGAGATGAGATTTGATAAAGTAAGTGGAAATCCAGTAAAAGTTTCATTTGGCTACTTTGCACTCTCGAGATAATCGTCACCATGTGCCAAATGCAATAGAAAAGCAATCTGAACACATTCGCGCATAAATGAAATGACCACAATTTTCTCCAAAACTATAACAGATGCAAACTTGTCCTGTGTGGTGGAGATGAGATTTGATAAAGTAAGTGGAAATACAGTAAAAGTTTCCTTTGGCTACTTTGCACTCTCGAGATAATCGTCACCATGTGCCAAATGCAATAGAAAAGCAATCTGAACACATTCGCGCATAAATGAAATGACCACAATTTTCTACAAAACTATAACAGATGCAAACTTGTCCTGTGTGGTGGAGATGAGATTTGATAAAGTAAGTGGAAATCCAGTAAAAGTTTCATTTGGCTACTTTGCACTCTCGAGATAATCGTCACCATGTGCCAAATGCAATAGAAAAGCAATCTGAACACATTCGCGCATAAATGAAATGACCACAATTTTCTCCAAAACTATAACAGATGCAAACTTGTCCTGTGTGGTGGAGATGAGATTTGATAAAGTAAGTGGAAATACAGTAAAAGTTTCCTTTGGCTACTTTGCACTCTCGAGATAATCGTCACCATGTGCCAAATGCAATAGAAAAGCAATCTGAACACATTCGCGCATAAATGAAATGACCACAATTTTCTCCAAAACTATAACAGATGCAAACTTGTCCTGTGTGGTGGAGATGAGATTTGATAAAGTAAGTGGAAATCCAGTAAAAGTTTCATTTGGCTACTTTGCACTCTCGAGATAATCGTCACCATGTGCCAAATGCAATAGAAAAGCAATCTGAACACATTCGCGCATAAATGAAATGACCACAATTTTCTCCAAAACTATAACAGATGCAAACTTGTCCTGTGTGGTGGAGATGAGATTTGATAAAGTAAGTGGAAATCCAGTAAAAGTTTCATTTGGCTACTTTGCACTCTCGAGATAATCGTCACCATGTGCCAAATGCAATAGAAAAGCAATCTGAACACATTCTCGCATAAATGAAATGACCACAATTTTCTCCAAAACTATAACAGATGCAAACTTGTCCTGTGTGGTGGAGATGAGATTTGATAAAGTAAGTGGAAATCCAGTAAAAGTTTCATTTGGCTACTTTGCACTCTCGAGATAATCGTCACCATGTGCCAAATGCAATAGAAAAGCAATCTGAACACATTCGCGCATAAATGAAATGACCACAATTTTCTCCAAAACTATAACAGATGCAAACTTGTCCTGTTTGGTGGAGATGAGATTTGATAAAGTAAGTGGAAATCCAGTAAAAGTTTCATTTGGCTACTTTGCACTCTCGAGATAATCGTCTCCATGTGCCAAATGCAATAGAAAAGCAATCTGAACACATTCGCGCATAAATGAAATGACCACAATTTTCTCCAAAACTATAACAGATGCAAACTTGTCCTGTGTGGTGGAGATGAGATTTGATAAAGTAAGTGGAAATCCAGTAAAAGTTTCATTTGGCTACTTTGCACTCTCGAGATAATCGTCACCATGTGCCAAATGCAATAGAAAAGCAATCTGAACACATTCGCGCATAAATGAAATGACCACAATTTTCTCCAAAACTATAACAGATGCAAACTTGTCCTGTGTGGTGGAGATGAGATTTGATAAAGCAAGTGGAAATCCAGTAAAAGTTTCATTTGGCTACTTTGCACTCTCGAGATAATCGTCACCATGTGCCAAATGCAATAGAAAAGCAATCTGAACACATTCGCGCATAAATGAAATGACCACAATTTTCTACAAAACTATAACAGATGCAAACTTGTCCTGTGTGGTGGAGATGAGATTTGATAAAGTAAGTGGAAATCCAGTAAAAGTTTCATTTGGCTACTTTGCACTCTCGAGATAATCGTCACCATGTGCCAAATGCAATAGAAAAGCAATCTGAACACATTCGCGCATAAATGAAATGACCACAATTTTCTCCAAAACTATAACAGATGCAAACTTGTCCTGTGTGGTGGAGATGAGATTTGATAAAGTAAGTGGAAATACAGTAAAAGTTTCCTTTGGCTACTTTGCACTCTCGAGATAATCGTCACCATGTGCCAAATGCAATAGAAAAGCAATCTGAACACATTCGCGCATAAATGAAATGACCACAATTTTCTCCAAAACTATAACAGATGCAAACTTGTCCTGTGTGGTGGAGATGAGATTTGATAAAGTAAGTGGAAATCCAGTAAAAGTTTCATTTGGCTACTTTGCACTCTCGAGATAATCGTCACCATGTGCCAAATGCAATAGAAAAGCAATCTGAACACATTCGCGCATAAATGAAATGACCACAATTTTCTCCAAAACTTTAACAGATGCAAACTTGTCCTGTGTGGTGGAGATGAGATTTGATAAAGTAAGTGGAAATCCAGTAAAAGTTTCATTTGGCTACTTTGCACTCTCGAGATAATCGTCACCATGTGCCAAATGCAATAGAAAAGCAATCTGAAAACATTCGCGCATAAATGAAATGACCACAATTTTCTCCAAAACTATAACAGATGCAAACTTGTCCTGTGTGGTGGAGAAGAGATTTGATAAAGTAAGTGGAAATCCAGTAAAAGTTTCATTTGGCTACTTTGCACTCTCGAGATAATCGTCACCATGTGCCAAATGCAATAGAAAAGCAATCTGAACACATTCGCGCATAAATTAAATGACCACAATTTTCTCCAAAACTATAACAGATGCAAACTTGTCCTGTGTGGTGGAGATGAGATTTGATAAAGTAAGTGGAAATCCAGTAAAAGTTTCATTTGGCTACTTTGCACTCTTGAGATAATCGTCACCATGTGCCAAATGCAATAGAAAAGCAATCTGAACACATTCGCGCAAAAATGAAATGACCACAATTTTCTCCAAAACTATAACAGATGCAAACTTATCCTGTGTGGTGGGGATGAGATTTGATAAAGTAAGTGGAAATCCAGTAATAGTTTCATTTGGCTACTTTGCACTCTCGAGATAATCGTCACCATGTGCCAAATGCAATAGAAAAGCATCCTGAACACATTCGCGCATAAATGAAATGACCACAATTTTCTCCAAAACTATAACAGATGCAAACTTGTCCTGTGTGGTGGAGATGAGATTTGATAAAGTAAGTGGAAATCCAGTAAAAGTTTCATTTGGCTACTTTGCACTCTCGAGATAATCGTCACCATGTGCCAAATGCAATAGAAAAGCAATCTGAACACATTCGCGCATAAATGAAATGACCACAATTTTCTCCAAAACTATAACAGATGCAAACTTGTCCTGTGTGGTGGAGATGAGATTTGATAAAGCAAGTGGAAATCCAGTAAAAGTTTCATTTGGCTACTTTGCACTCTCGAGATAATCGTCACCATGTGCCAAATGCAATAGAAAAGCAATCTGAACACATTCGCGCATAAATGAAATGACCACAATTTTCTACAAAACTATAACAGATGCAAACTTGTCCTGTGTGGTGGAGATGAGATTTGATAAAGTAAGTGGAAATCCAGTAAAAGTTTCATTTGGCTACTTTGCACTCTCGAGATAATCGTCACCATGTGCCAAATGCAATAGAAAAGCAATCTGAACACATTCGCGCATAAATGAAATGACCACAATTTTCTCCAAAACTATAACAGATGCAAACTTGTCCTGTGTGGTGGAGATGAGATTTGATAAAGTAAGTGGAAATACAGTAAAAGTTTCCTTCGGCTACTTTGCACTCTCGAGATAATCGTCACCATGTGCCAAATGCAATAGAAAAGCAATCTGAACACATTCGCGCATAAATGAAATGACCACAATTTTCTCCAAAACTATAACAGATGCAAACTTGTCCTGTGTGGTGGAGATGAGATTTGATAAAGTAAGTGGAAATCCAGTAAAAGTTTCATTTGGCTACTTTGCACTCTCGAGATAATCGTCACCATGTGCCAAATGCAATAGAAAAGCAATCTGAACACATTCGCGCATAAATGAAATGACCACAATTTTCTCCAAAACTTTAACAGATGCAAACTTGTCCTGTGTGGTGGAGATGAGATTTGATAAAGTAAGTGGAAATCCAGTAAAAGTTTCATTTGGCTACTTTGCACTCTCGAGATAATCGTCACCATGTGCCAAATGCAATAGAAAAGCAATCTGAAAACATTCGCGCATAAATGAAATGACCACAATTTTCTCCAAAACTATAACAGATGCAAACTTGTCCTGTGTGGTGGAGAAGAGATTTGATAAAGTAAGTGGAAATCCAGTAAAAGTTTCATTTGGCTACTTTGCACTCTCGAGATAATCGTCACCATGTGCCAAATGCAATAGAAAAGCAATCTGAACACATTCGCGCATAAATGAAATGACCACAATTTTCTCCAAAACTATAACAGATGCAAACTTGTCCTGTTTGGTGGAGATGAGATTTGATAAAGTAAGTGGAAATCCAGTAAAAGTTTCATTTGGCTACTTTGCACTCTCGAGATAATCGTCTCCATGTGCCAAATGCAATAGAAAAGCAATCTGAACACATTCGCGCATAAATGAAATGACCACAATTTTCTCCAAAACTATAACAGATGCAAACTTGTCCTGTGTGGTGGAGATGAGATTTGATAAAGTAAGTGGAAATCCAGTAAAAGTTTCATTTGGCTACTTTGCACTCTCGAGATAATCGTCACCATGTGCCAAATGCAATAGAAAAGCAATCTGAACACATTCGCGCATAAATGAAATGACCACAATTTTCTCCAAAACTATAACAGATGCAAACTTGTCCTGTGTGGTGGAGATGAGATTTGATAAAGCAAGTGGAAATCCAGTAAAAGTTTCATTTGGCTACTTTGCACTCTCGAGATAATCGTCACCATGTGCCAAATGCAATAGAAAAGCAATCTGAACACATTCGCGCATAAATGAAATGACCACAATTTTCTACAAAACTATAACCGATGCAAACTTGTCCTGTGTGGTGGAGATGAGATTTGATAAAGTAAGTGGAAATCCAGTAAAAGTTTCATTTGGCTACTTTGCACTCTCGAGATAATCGTCACCATGTGCCAAATGCAATAGAAAAGCAATCTGAACACATTCGCGCATAAATGAAATGACCACAATTTTCTCCAAAACTATAACAGATGCAAACTTGTCCTGTGTGGTGGAGATGAGATTTGATAAAGTAAGTGGAAATACAGTAAAAGTTTCCTTTGGCTACTTTGCACTCTCGAGATAATCGTCACCATGTGCCAAATGCAATAGAAAAGCAATCTGAACACATTCGCGCATAAATGAAATGACCACAATTTTCTCCAAAACTATAACAGATGCAAACTTGTCCTGTGTGGTGGAGATGAGATTTGATAAAGTAAGTGGAAATCCAGTAAAAGTTTCATTTGGCTACTTTGCACTCTCGAGATAATCGTCACCATGTGCCAAATGCAATAGAAAAGCAATCTGAACACATTCGCGCATAAATGAAATGACCACAATTTTCTCCAAAACTTTAACAGATGCAAACTTGTCCTGTGTGGTGGAGATGAGATTTGATAAAGTAAGTGGAAATCCAGTAAAAGTTTCATTTGGCTACTTTGCACTCTCGAGATAATCGTCACCATGTGCCAAATGCAATAGAAAAGCAATCTGAAAACATTCGCGCATAAATGAAATGACCACAATTTTCTCCAAAACTATAACAGATGCAAACTTGTCCTGTGTGGTGGAGAAGAGATTTGATAAAGTAAGTGGAAATCCAGTAAAAGTTTCATTTGGCTACTTTGCACTCTCGAGATAATCGTCACCATGTGCCAAATGCAATAGAAAAGCAATCTGAACACATTCGCGCATAAATTAAATGACCACAATTTTCTCCAAAACTATAACAGATGCAAACTTGTCCTGTGTGGTGGAGATGAGATTTGATAAAGTAAGTGGAAATCCAGTAAAAGTTTCATTTGGCTACTTTGCACTCTTGAGATAATCGTCACCATGTGCCAAATGCAATAGAAAAGCAATCTGAACACATTCGCGCAAAAATGAAATGACCACAATTTTCTCCAAAACTATAACAGATGCAAACTTATCCTGTGTGGTGGGGATGAGATTTGATAAAGTAAGTGGAAATCCAGTAATAGTTTCATTTGGCTACTTTGCACTCTCGAGATAATCGTCACCATGTGCCAAATGCAATAGAAAAGCATCCTGAACACATTCGCGCATAAATGAAATGACCACAATTTTCTCCAAAACTATAACAGATGCAAACTTGTCCTGTGTGGTGGAGATGAGATTTGATAAAGTAAGTGGAAATCCAGTAAAAGTTTCATTTGGCTACTTTGCACTCTCGAGATAATCGTCACCATGTGCCAAATGCAATAGAAAAGCAATCTGAACACATTCGCGCATAAATGAAATGACCACAATTTTCTCCAAAACTATAACAGATGCAAACTTGTCCTGTGTGGTGGAGATGAGATTTGATAAAGCAAGTGGAAATCCAGTAAAAGTTTCATTTGGCTACTTTGCACTCTCGAGATAATCGTCACCATGTGCCAAATGCAATAGAAAAGCAATCTGAACACATTCGCGCATAAATGAAATGACCACAATTTTCTACAAAACTATAACAGATGCAAACTTGTCCTGTGTGGTGGAGATGAGATTTGATAAAGTAAGTGGAAATCCAGTAAAAGTTTCATTTGGCTACTTTGCACTCTCGAGATAATCGTCACCATGTGCCAAATGCAATAGAAAAGCAATCTGAACACATTCGCGCATAAATGAAATGACCACAATTTTCTCCAAAACTATAACAGATGCAAACTTGTCCTGTGTGGTGGAGATGAGATTTGATAAAGTAAGTGGAAATACAGTAAAAGTTTCCTTCGGCTACTTTGCACTCTCGAGATAATCGTCACCATGTGCCAAATGCAATAGAAAAGCAATCTGAACACATTCGCGCATAAATGAAATGACCACAATTTTCTCCAAAACTATAACAGATGCAAACTTGTCCTGTGTGGTGGAGATGAGATTTGATAAAGTAAGTGGAAATCCAGTAAAAGTTTCATTTGGCTACTTTGCACTCTCGAGATAATCGTCACCATGTGCCAAATGCAATAGAAAAGCAATCTGAACACATTCGCGCATAAATGAAATGACCACAATTTTCTCCAAAACTTTAACAGATGCAAACTTGTCCTGTGTGGTGGAGATGAGATTTGATAAAGTAAGTGGAAATCCAGTAAAAGTTTCATTTGGCTACTTTGCACTCTCGAGATAATCGTCACCATGTGCCAAATGCAATAGAAAAGCAATCTGAAAACATTCGCGCATAAATGAAATGACCACAATTTTCTCCAAAACTATAACAGATGCAAACTTGTCCTGTGTGGTGGAGAAGAGATTTGATAAAGTAAGTGGAAATCCAGTAAAAGTTTCATTTGGCTACTTTGCACTCTCGAGATAATCGTCACCATGTGCCAAATGCAATAGAAAAGCAATCTGAACACATTCGCGCATAAATTAAATGACCACAATTTTCTCCAAAACTATAACAGATGCAAACTTGTCCTGTGTGGTGGAGATGAGATTTGATAAAGTAAGTGGAAATCCAGTAAAAGTTTCATTTGGCTACTTTGCACTCTTGAGATAATCGTCACCATGTGCCAAATGCAATAGAAAAGCAATCTGAACACATTCGCGCAAAAATGAAATGACTACAATTTTCTCCAAAACTATAACAGATGCAAACTTGTCCTGTGTGGTGGGGATGAGATTTGATAAAGTAAGTGGAAATCCAGTAATAGTTTCATTTGGCTACTTTGCACTCTCGAGATAATCGTCACCATGTGCCAAATGCAATAGAAAAGCATCCTGAACACATTCGCGCATAAATGAAATGACCACAATTTTCTCCAAAACTATAACAGATGCAAACTTGTCCTGTGTGGTGGAGATGAGATTTGATAAAGTAAGTGGAAATCCAGTAAAAGTTTCATTTGGCTACTTTGCACTCTCGAGATAATCGTCACCATGTGCCAAATGCAATAGAAAAGCAATCTGAACACATTCGCGCATAAATGAAATGACCACAATTTTTTCCAAAACTCTAACAGATGCAAACTTGTCCTGTGTGGTGGAGATGAGATTTGATAAAGTAAGTGGAAATCCAGTAAAAGTTTCATTTGGCTACTTTGCACTCTCGAGATAATCGTCACCATGTGCCAAATGCAATAGAAAAGCAATCTGAACACATTCGCGCATAAATGAAATGACCACAATTTTCTCCAAAACTATAACAGATGCAAACTTGTCCTGTGTGGTGGAGATGAGATTTGATAAAGTAAGTGGAAATCCAGTAAAAGTTTCATTTGGCTACTTTGCACTCTCGAGATAATCGTCACCATGTGCCAAATGCAATAGAAAAGCAATCTGAACACATTCGCGCATAAATGAAATGACCACAATTTTCTCCAAAACTATAACAGATGCAAACTTGTCCTGTGTGGTGGAGATGAGATTTGATAAAGTAAGTGGAAATCCAGTAAAAGTTTCATTTGGCTACTTTGCACTCTCGAGATAATCGTCACCATGTGCCAAATGCAATAGAAAAGCAATCTGAACACATTCGCGCATAAATGAAATGACCACAATTTTCTCCAAAACTATAACAGATGCAAACTTGTCCTGTGTGGTGGAGATGAGATTTGATAAAGTAAGTGGAAATCCAGTAAAAGTTTCATTTGGCTACTTTGCACTCTCGAGATAATCGTCACCATGTGCCAAATGCAATAGAAAAGCAATCTGAACACATTCGCGCATAAATGAAATGACCACAATTTTCTCCAAAACTATAACAGATGCAAACTTGTCCTGTGTGGTGGAGATGAGATTTGATAAAGTAAGTGGAAATTCAGTAAAAGTTTCATTTGGCTACTTTGCACTCTCGAGATAATCGTCACCATGTGCCAAATGCAATAGAAAAGCAATCTGAACACATTCGCGCATAAATGAAATGACCACAATTTTCTCCAAAACTATAACAGATGCAAACTTGTCCTGTGTGGTGGAGATGAGATTTGATAAAGTAAGTGGAAATCCAGTAAAAGTTTCATTTGGCTACTTTGCACTCTCGAGATAATCGTCACCATGTGCCAAATGCAATAGAAAAGCAATCTGAACACATTCGCGCATAAATGAAATGACCACAATTTTCTCCAAAACTATAACAGATGCAAACTAGTCCTGTGTGGTGGAGATGAGATTTGATAAAGTAAGTGGAAATCCAGTAAAAGTTTAATTTGGCTACTTTGCACTCTCGAGATAATCGTCACCATGTGCCAAATGCTATAGAAAAGCAATCTGAACACATTCGCGCATAAATGAAATGACCACAATTTTCTACAAAACTATAACAGATGCAAACTTGTCCTGTGTGGTGGAGAAGAGATTTGATAAAGTAAGTGGAAATCCAGTAAAAGTTTCATTTGGCTACTTTGCACTCTCGAGATAATCGTCACCATGTGCCAAATGCAATAGAAAAGCAATCTGAACACATTCGCGCATAAGTGAAATGACCACAATTTTCTCCAAAACTATAACAGATGCAAACTTGTCCTGTGTGGTGGAGATGAGATTTGATAAAGTAAGTGGAAATCCAGTAAAAGTTTCATTTGGCTACTTTGCACTCTCGAGATAATCACCATGTGCCAAATGCAATAGAATAGCAATCTGAACACATTCGCGCATAAATGAAATGACCACAATTTTCTCCAAAACTATAACAGATGCAAACTTGTCCTGTGTGGTGGAGATGAGATTTGATAAAGTAAGTGGAAATCCAGTAAAAGTTTCATTTGGCTACTTTGCACTCTCGAGATAATCGTCACCATGTGCCAAATGCAATAGAAAAGCAATCTGAACACATTCGCGCAGAAATGAAATGACCACAATTTTCTCCAAAACTATAACAGATGCAAACTTGTCCTGTGTGGTGGAGATGAGATTTGATAAAGTAAGTGGAAATCCAGTAAAAGTTTCATTTGGCTACTTTGCACTCTCGAGATAATCGTCACCATGTGCCAAATGCAATAGAAAAGCAATCTGAACACATTCGCGCATAAATGAATTGACCACAATTTTCTCCAAAACTATAACAGATGCAAACTTGTCCTGTGTGGTGGAGATGAGATTTGATAGAGTAAGTGGAAATCCAGTAAAAGTTTCATTTGGCTACTTTGCACTCTCGAGATAATCGTCACCATGTGCCAAATGCAATAGAAAAGCAATCTGAACACATTCGCGCATAAATGAAATGACCACAATTTTCTCCAAAACTATAACAGATGCAAACTTGTCCTGTGTGGTGGAGATGAGATTTGATAAAGTAAGTGGAAATCCAGTAAAAGTTTCATTTGGCTACTTTGCACTCTCGAGATAATCGTCACCATGTGCCAAATGCAATAGAAAAGCAATCTGAACACATTCGCGCATAAATGAAATGACCACAATTTTCTCCAAAACTATAACAGATGCAAACTTGTCCTGTGTGGTGGAGATGAGATTTGATAAAGTAAGTGGAAATTCAGTAAAAGTTTCATTTGGCTACTTTGCACTCTCGAGATAATCGTCACCATGTGCCAAATGCAATAGAAAAGCAATCTGAACACATTCGCGCATAAATGAAATGACCACAATTTTCTCCAAAACTATAACAGATGCAAACTTGTCCTGTGTGGTGGAGATGAGATTTGATAAAGTCAGTGGAAATCCAGTAAAAGTTTCATTTGGCTACTTTGCACTCTCGAGATAATCGTCACCATGTGCCAAATGCAATAGAAAAGCAATCTGAACACATTCGCGCATAAATGAAATGACCACAATTTTCTCCAAAACTATAACAGATGCAAACTTGTCCTGTGTGGTGGAGATGAGATTTGATAAAGTAAGTGGAAATCCAGTAAAAGTTTCATTTGGCTACTTTGCACTCTCGAGATAATCGTCACCATGTGCCAAATGCAATAGAAAAGCAATCTGAACACATTCGCGCATAAATGAAATGACCACAATTTTCTCCAAAACTATAACAGATGCAAACTAGTCCTGTGTGGTGGAGATGAGATTTGATAAAGTAAGTGGAAATCCAGTAAAAGTTTCATTTGGCTACTTTGCACTCTCGAGATAATCGTCACCATGTGCCAAATGCTATAGAAAAGCAATCTGAACACATTCGCGCATAAATGAAATGACCACAATTTTCTACAAAACTATAACAGATGCAAACTTGTCCTGTGTGGTGGAGAAGAGATTTGATAAAGTAAGTGGAAATCCAGTAAAAGTTTCATTTGGCTACTTTGCACTCTCGAGATAATCGTCACCATGTGCCAAATGCAATAGAAAAGCAATCTGAACACATTCGCGCATAAGTGAAATGACCACAATTTTCTCCAAAACTATAACAGATGCAAACTTGTCCTGTGTGGTGGAGATGAGATTTGATAAAGTAAGTGGAAATCCAGTAAAAGTTTCATTTGGCTACTTTGCACTCTCGAGATAATCGTCACCATGTGCCAAATGCAATAGAAAAGCAATCTGAACACATTCGCGCATTAATGAAATGACCACATTTTTCTTCAAAACTATAACAGATGCAAACTTGTCCTGTGTGGTGGAGATGAGATTTGATAAAGTAAGTGGAAATCCGGTAAAAGTTTCCTTTGGCTACTTTGCACTCTCGAGATAATCGTCACCGTGTGCCAAATGCAATAGAAAAGCAATCTGAACACATTCGCGCATAAATGAAATGACCACAATTTTCTCCAAAACTATAACAGATGCAAACTTGTCCTGTGTGGTGGAGATGAGATTTGATAAAGTAAGTGGAAATCCAGTAAAAGTTTCATTTGGCTACTTTGCACTCTCGAGATAATCACCATGTGCCAAATGCAATAGAATAGCAATCTGAACACATTCGCGCATAAATGAAATGACCACAATTTTCTCCAAAACTATAACAGATGCAAACTTGTCCTGTGTGGTGGAGATGAGATTTGATAAAGTAAGTGGAAATCCAGTAAAAGTTTCATTTGGCTACTTTGCACTCTCGAGATAATCGTCACCATGTGCCAAATGCAATAGAAAAGCAATCTGAACACATTCGCGCAGAAATGAAATGACCACAATTTTCTCCAAAACTATAACAGATGCAAACTTGTCCTGTGTGGTGGAGATGAGATTTGATAAAGTAAGTGGAAATCCAGTAAAAGTTTCATTTGGCTACTTTGCACTCTCGAGATAATCGTCACCATGTGCCAAATGCAATAGAAAAGCAATCTGAACACATTCGCGCATAAATGAATTGACCACAATTTTCTCCAAAACTATAACAGATGCAAACTTGTCCTGTGTGGTGGAGATGAGATTTGATAGAGTAAGTGGAAATCCAGTAAAAGTTTCATTTGGCTACTTTGCACTCTCGAGATAATCGTCACCATGTGCCAAATGCAATAGAAAAGCAATCTGAACACATTCGCGCATAAATGAAATGACCACAATTTTCTCCAAAATTATAACAGATGCAAACTTGTCCTGTGTGGTGGAGATGAGATTTGATAAAGTAAGTGGAAATCCAGTAAAAGTTTCATTTGGCTACTTTGCACTCTCGAGATAATCGTCACCATGTGCCAAATGCAATAGAAAAGCAATCTGAACACATTCGCGCATAAATGAAATGACCACAATTTTCTCCAAAACTATAACAGATGCAAACTTGTCCTGTGTGGTGGAGATGAGATTTGATAAAGTAAGTGGAAATCCAGTAAAAGTTTCATTTGGCTACTTTGCACTCTCGAGATAATCGTCACCATGTGCCAAATGCAATAGAAAAGCAATCTGAACACATTCGCGCATAAATGAAATGTCCACAATTTTCTCCAAAACTATAACAGATGCAAACTTGTCCTGTGTGGTGGAGATGAGATTTGATAAAGTAAGTGGAAATCCAGTAAAAGTTTCATTTAGCTACTTTGCACTCTCGAGATAATCGTCACCATGTGCCAAATGCAATAGAAAAGCAATCTGAACACATTCGCGCATAAATGAAATGACCACAATTTTCTCCAAAACTATAACAGATGCAAACTTGTCCTGTGTGGTGGAGATGAGTTTTGATAAAGTAAGTGGAAATCCAGTAAAAGTTTCATTTGGCTACTTTGCACTCTCGAGATAATCGTCACCATGTGCCAAATGCAATAGAAAAGCAATCTGAACACATTCGCGCATAAATGAAATGACCACAATTTTCTCCAAAACTATAACAGATGCAAACTTGTCCTGTGTGGTGGAGATGAGATTTGATAAAGTAAGTGGAAATCCAGTAAAAGTTTCATTTGGCTACTTTGCACTCTCGAGATAATCGTCACCATGTGCCAAATGCAATAGAAAAGCAATCTGAACACATTCGCGCATAAATGAAATGACCACAATTTTCTCCAAAACTATAACAGATGCAAACTTGTCCTGTGTGGTGGAGATGAGATTTGATAAAGTAAGTGGAAATCCAGTAAAAGTTTCATTTGGCTACTTTGCACTCTCGAGATAATCGTCACCATGTGCCAAATGCAATAGAAAAGCAATCTGAACACATTCGCGCATAAATGAAATGACCACAATTTTCTCCAAAACTATAACAGATGCAAACTTGTCCTGTGTGGTGGAGATGAGATTTGATAAAGTAAGTGGAAATCCAGTAAAAGTTTCATTTGGCTACTTTGCACTCTCGAGATAATCGTCACCATGTGCCAAATGCAATAGAAAAGCAATCTGAACACATTCGCGCATAAATGAAATGACCACAATTTTCTCCAAAACTATAACAGATGCAAACTTGTCCTGTGTGGTGGAGATGAGTTTTGATAAAGTAAGTGGAAATCCAGTAAAAGTTTCATTTGGCTACTTTGCACTCTCGAGATAATCGTCACCCTGTGCCAAATGCAATAGAAAAGCAATCTGAACACATTCGCGCATAAATGAAATGACCACAATTTTCTCCAAAACTATAACAGATGCAAACTTGTCCTGTGTGGTGGAGATGAGATTTGATAAAGTAAGTGGAAATCCAGTAAAAGTTTCATTTGGCTACTTTGCACTCTCGAGATAATCGTCACCATGTGCCAAATGCAATAGAAAAGCAATCTGAACACATTCGCGCATAAATGAAATGACCACAATTTTCTCCAAAACTATAACAGATGCAAACTTGTCCTGTGTGGTGGAGATGAGATTTGATAAAGTAAGTGGAAATCCAGTAAAAGTTTCATTTGGCTACTTTGCACTCTCGAGATAATCGTCACCATGTGCCAAATGCAATAGAAAAGCAATCTGAACACATTCGCGCATAAATGAAATGACCACAATTTTCTCCAAAACTATAACAGATGCAAACTTGTCCTGTGTGGTGGAGATGAGATTTGATAAAGTAAGTGGAAATCCAGTAAAAGTTTCATTTGGCTACTTTGCACTCTCGAGATAATCGTCACCATGTGCCAAATGCAATAGAAAAGCAATCTGAACACATTCGCGCATAAATGAAATGACCACAATTTTCTCCAAAACTATAACAGATGCAAACTTGTCCTGTGTGGTGGAGATGAGATTTGATAAAGTAAGTGGAAATCCAGTAAAAGTTTCATTTGGCTACTTTGCACTCTCGAGATAATCGTCACCATGTGCCAAATGCAATAGAAAAGCAATCTGAACACATTCGCGCATAAATGAAATGACCACAATTTTCTCCAAAACTATAACAGATGCAAACTTGTCCTGTGTGGTGGAGATGAGTTTTGATAAAGTAAGTGGAAATCCAGTAAAAGTTTCATTTGGCTACTTTGCACTCTCGAGATAATCGTCACCATGTGCCAAATGCAATAGAAAAGCAATCTGAACACATTCGCGCATAAATGAAATGACCACAATTTTCTCCAAAACTATAACAGATGCAAACTTGTCCTGTGTGGTGGAGATGAGATTTGATAAAGTAAGTGGAAATCCAGTAAAAGTTTCATTTGGCTACTTTCCACTCTCGAGATAATCGTCACCATGTGCCAAATGCAATAGAAAAGCAATCTGAACACATTCGCGCATAAATGAAATGACCACAATTTTCTCCAAAACTATAACAGATGCAAACTTGTCCTGTGTGGTGGAGATGAGTTTTGATAAAGTAAGTGGAAATCCAGTAAAAGTTTCATTTGGCTACTTTGCACTCTCGAGATAATCGTCACCATGTGCCAAATGCAATAGAAAAGCAATCTGAACACATTCGCGCATAAATGAAATGACCACAATTTTCTCCAAAACTATAACAGATGCAAACTTGTCCTGTGTGGTGGAGATGAGATTTGATAAAGTAAGTGGAAATCCAGTAAAAGTTTCATTTGGCTACTTTCCACTCTCGAGATAATCGTCACCATGTGCCAAATGCAATAGAAAAGCAATCTGAACACATTCGCGCATAAATGAAATGACCACAATTTTCTCCAAAACTATAACAGATGCAAACTTGTCCTGTGTGGTGGAGATGAGTTTTGATAAAGTAAGTGGAAATCCAGTAAAAGTTTCATTTGGCTACTTTGCACTCTCGAGATAATCGTCACCATGTGCCAAATGCAATAGAAAAGCAATCTGAACACATTCGCGCATAAATGAAATGACCACAATTTTCTCCAAAACTATAACAGATGCAAACTTGTCCTGTGTGGTGGAGATGAGATTTGATAAAGTAAGTGGAAATCCAGTAAAAGTTTCATTTGGCTACTTTGCACTCTCGAGATAATCGTCACCATGTGCCAAATGCAATAGAAAAGCAATCTGAACACATTCGCGCATAAATGAAATGACCACAATTTTCTCCAAAACTATAACAGATGCAAACTTGTCCTGTGTGGTGGAGATGAGATTTGATAAAGTAAGTGGAAATCCAGTAAAAGTTTCATTTAGCTACTTTGCACTCTCGAGATAATCATCACCATGTGCCAAATGCAATAGAAAAGCAATCTGAACACATTCGCGCATAAATGAAATGACCACAATTTTCTCCAAAACTATAACAGATGCAAACTTGTCCTGTGTGGTGGAGATGAGTTTTGATAAAGTAAGTGGAAATCCAGTAAAAGTTTCATTTGGCTACTTTGCACTCTCGAGATAATCGTCACCATGTGCCAAATGCAATAGAAAAGCAATCTGAACACATTCGCGCATAAATGAAATGACCACAATTTTCTCCAAAACTATAACATGCAAACTTGTCCTGTGTGGTGGAGATGAGATTTGATAAAGTAAGTGGAAATCCAGTAAAAGTTTCATTTGGCTACTTTGCACTCTCGAGATAATCGTCACCATGTGCCAAATGCAATAGAAAAGCAATCTGAACACATTCGCGCATAAATGAAATGACCACAATTTTCTCCAAAACTATAACAGATGCAAACTTGTCCTGTGTGGTGGAGATGAGATTTGATAAAGTAAGTGGAAATCCAGTAAAAGTTTCATTTGGCTACTTTGCACTCTCGAGATAATCGTCACCATGTGCCAAATGCAATAGAAAAGCAATCTGAACACATTCGCGCATAAATGAAATGACCACAATTTTCTCCAAAACTATAACAGATGCAAACTTGTCCTGTGTGGTTGAGATGAGATTTGATAAAGTAAGTGGAAATCCAGTAAAAGTTTCATTTGGCTACTTTGCACTCTCGAGATAATCGTCACCATGTGCCAAATGCAATAGAAAAGCAATCTGAACACATTCGCGCATAAATGAAATGACCACAATTTTCTCCAAAACTATAACAGATGCAAACTTGTCCTGTGTGGTGGAGATGAGATTTGATAAAGTAAGTGGAAATCCAGTAAAAGTTTCATTTGGCTACTTTGCACTCTCGAGATAATCGTCACCATGTGCCAAATGCAATAGAAAAGCAATCTGAACACATTCGCGCATAAATGAAATGACCACAATTTTCTCCAAAACTATAACAGATGCAAACTTGTCCTGTGTGGTGGAGATGAGTTTTGATAAAGTAAGTGGAAATCCAGTAAAAGTTTCATTTGGCTACTTTGCACTCTCGAGATAATCGTCACCATGTGCCAAATGCAATAGAAAAGCAATCTGAACACATTCGCGCATAAATGAAATGACCACAATTTTCTCCAAAACTATAACAGATGCAAACTTGTCCTGTGTGGTGGAGATGAGATTTGATAAAGTAAGTGGAAATCCAGTAAAAGTTTCATTTGGCTACTTTGCACTCTCGAGATAATCGTCACCATGTGCCAAATGCAATAGAAAAGCAATCTGAACACATTCGCGCATAAATGAAATGACCACAATTTTCTCCAAAACTATAACAGATGCAAACTTGTCCTGTGTGGTGGAGATGAGTTTTGATAAAGTAAGTGGAAATCCAGTAAAAGTTTCATTTGGCTACTTTGCACTCTCGAGATAATCGTCACCATGTGCCAAATGCAATAGAAAAGCAATCTGAACACATTCGCGCATAAATGAAATGACCACAATTTTCTCCAAAACTATAACAGATGCAAACTTGTCCTGTGTGGTGGAGATGAGATTTGATAAAGTAAGTGGAAATCCAGTAAAAGTTTCATTTGGCTACTTTCCACTCTCGAGATAATCGTCACCATGTGCCAAATGCAATAGAAAAGCAATCTGAACACATTCGTGCATAAATGAAATGACCACAATTTTCTCCAAAACTATAACAGATGCAAACTTGTCCTGTGTGGTGGAGATGAGTTTTGATAAAGTAAGTGGAAATCCAGTAAAAGTTTCATTTGGCTACTTTGCACTCTCGAGATAATCGTCACCATGTGCCAAATGCAATAGAAAAGCAATCTGAACACATTCGCGCATAAATGAAATGACCACAATTTTCTCCAAAACTATAACAGATGCAATCTTGTCCTGTGTGGTGGAGATGAGATTTGATAAAGTAAGTGGAAATCCAGTAAAAGTTTCATTTGGCTACTTTGCACTCTCGAGATAATCGTCACCATGTGCCAAATGCAATAGAAAAGCAATCTGAACACATTCGCGCATAAATGAAATGACCACAATTTTCTCCAAAACTATAACAGATGCAAACTTGTCCTGTGTGGTGGAGATGAGTTTTGATAAAGTAAGTGGAAATCCAGTAAAAGTTTCATTTGGCTACTTTGCACTCTCGAGATAATCGTCACCATGTGCCAAATGCAATAGAAAAGCAATCTGAACACATTCGCGCATAAATGAAATGACCACAATTTTCTCCAAAACTATAACAGATGCAAACTTGTCCTGTGTGGTGGAGATGAGATTTGATAAAGTAAGTGGAAATCCAGTAAAAGTTTCATTTGGCTACTTTGCACTCTCGAGATAATCGTCACCATGTGCCAAATGCAATAGAAAAGCAATCTGAACACATTCGCGCATAAATGAAATGACCACAATTTTCTCCAAAACTATAACAGATGCAAACTTGTCCTGTGTGGTGGAGATGAGTTTTGATAAAGTAAGTGGAAATCCAGTAAAAGTTTCATTTGGCTACTTTGCACTCTCGAGATAATCGTCACCATGTGCCACATGCAATAGAAAAGCAATCTGAACACATTCGCGCATAAATGAAATGACCACAATTTTCTCCAAAACTATAACAGATGCAAACTTGTCCTGTGTGGTGGAGATGAGATTTGATAAAGTAAGTGGAAATCCAGTAAAAGTTTCATTTGGCTACTTTGCACTCTCGAGATAATCGTCACCATGTGCCAAATGCAATAGAAAAGCAATCTGAACACATTCGCGCATAAATGAAATGACCACAATTTTCTCCAAAACTATAACAGATGCAAACTTGTCCTGTGTGGTGGAGATGAGATTTGATAAAGTAAGTGGAAATCCAGTAAAAGTTTCATTTGGCTACTTTGCACTCTCGAGATAATCGTCACCATGTGCCAAATGCAATAGAAAAGCAATCTGAACACATTCGCGCATAAATGAAATGACCACAATTTTCTCCAAAACTATAACAGATGCAAACTTGTCCTGTGTGGTGGAGATGAGATTTGATAAAGTAAGTGGAAATCCAGTAAAAGTTTCATTTGGCTACTTTGCACTCTCGAGATAATCGTCACCATGTGCCAAATGCAATAGAAAAGCAATCTGAACACATTCGCGCATAAATGAAATGACCACGATTTTCTCCAAAACTATAACAGATGCAAACTTGTCCTGTGTGGTGGAGATGAGATTTGATAAAGTAAGTGGAAATCCAGTAAAAGTTTCATTTAGCTACTTTGCACTCTCGAGATAATCGTCACCATGTGCCAAATGCAATAGAAAAGCAATCTGAACACATTCGCGCATAAATGAAATGACCACAATTTTCTCCAAAACTATAACAGATGCAAACTTGTCCTGTGTGGTGGAGATGAGTTTTGATAAAGTAAGTGGAAATCCAGTAAAAGTTTCATTTGGCTACTTTGCACTCTCGAGATAATCGTCACCATGTGCCAAATGCAATAGAAAAGCAATCTGAACACATTTGCGCATAAATGAAATGACCACAATTTTCTCCAAAACTATAACAGATGCAAACTTGTCCTGTGTGGTGGAGATGAGATTTGATAAAGTAAGTGGAAATCCAGTAAAAGTTTCATTTGGCTACTTTGCACTCTCGAGATAATCGTCACCATGTGCCAAATGCAATAGAAAAGCAATCTGAACACATTCGCGCATAAATGAAATGACCACAATTTTCTCCAAAACTATAACAGATGCAAACTTGTCCTGTGTGGTGGAGATGAGATTTGATAAAGTAAGTGGAAATCCAGTAAAAGTTTCATTTGGCTACTTTGCACTCTCGAGATAATCGTCACCATGTGCCAAATGCAATAGAAAAGCAATCTGAACACATTCGCGCATAAATGAAATGACCACAATTTTCTCCAAAACTATAACAGATGCAAACTTGTCCTGTGTGGTGGAGATGAGATTTGATAAAGTAAGTGGAAATCCAGTAAAAGTTTCATTTAGCTACTTTGCACTCTCGAGATAATCGTCACCATGTGCCAAATGCAATAGAAAAGCAATCTGAACACATTCGCGCATAAATGAAATGACCACAATTTTCTCCAAAACTATAACAGATGCAAACTTGTCCTGTGTGGTGGAGATGAGTTTTGATAAAGTAAGTGGAAATCCAGTAAAAGTTTCATTTGGCTACTTTGCACTCTCGAGATAATCGTCACCATGTGCCACATGCAATAGAAAAGCAATCTGAACACATTCGCGCATAAATGAAATGACCACAATTTTCTCCAAAACTATAACAGATGCAAACTTGTCCTGTGTGGTGGAGATGAGATTTGATAAAGTAAGTGGAAATCCAGTAAAAGTTTCATTTGGCTACTTTGCACTCTCGAGATAATCGTCACCATGTGCCAAATGCAATAGAAAAGCAATCTGAACACATTCGCGCATAAATGAAATGACCACAATTTTCTCCAAAACTATAACAGATGCAAACTTGTCCTGTGTGGTGGAGATGAGATTTGATAAAGTAAGTGGAAATCCAGTAAAAGTTTCATTTGGCTACTTTGCACTCTCGAGATAATCGTCACCATGTGCCAAATGCAATAGAAAAGCAATCTGAACACATTCGCGCATAAATGAAATGACCACAATTTTCTCCAAAACTATAACAGATGCAAACTTGTCCTGTGTGGTGGAGATGAGATTTGATAAAGTAAGTGGAAATCCAGTAAAAGTTTCATTTGGCTACTTTGCACTCTCGAGATAATCGTCACCATGTGCCAAATGCAATAGAAAAGCAATCTGAACACATTCGCGCATAAATGAAATGACCACAATTTTCTCCAAAACTATAACAGATGCAAACTTGTCCTGTGTGGTGGAGATGAGATTTGATAAAGTAAGTGGAAATCCAGTAAAAGTTTCATTTAGCTACTTTGCACTCTCGAGATAATCGTCACCATGTGCCAAATGCAATAGAAAAGCAATCTGAACACATTCGCGCATAAATGAAATGACCACAATTTTCTCCAAAACTATAACAGATGCAAACTTGTCCTGTGTGGTGGAGATGAGTTTTGATAAAGTAAGTGGAAATCCAGTAAAAGTTTCATTTGGCTACTTTGCACTCTCGAGATAATCGTCACCATGTGCCAAATGCAATAGAAAAGCAATCTGAACACATTTGCGCATAAATGAAATGACCACAATTTTCTCCAAAACTATAACAGATGCAAACTTGTCCTGTGTGGTGGAGATGAGATTTGATAAAGTAAGTGGAAATCCAGTAAAAGTTTCATTTGGCTACTTTGCACTCTCGAGATAATCGTCACCATGTGCCAAATGCAATAGAAAAGCAATCTGAACACATTCGCGCATAAATGAAATGACCACAATTTTCTCCAAAACTATAACAGATGCAAACTTGTCCTGTGTGGTGGAGATGAGATTTGATAAAGTAAGTGGAAATCCAGTAAAAGTTTCATTTGGCTACTTTGCACTCTCGAGATAATCGTCACAATGTGCCAAATGCAATAGAAAAGCAATCTGAACACATTCGCGCATAAATGAAATGACCACAATTTTCTCCAAAACTATAACAGATGCAAACTTGTCCTGTGTGGTGGAGATGAGATTTGATAAAGTAAGTGGAAATCCAGTAAAAGTTTCATTTAGGCTACTTTGCACTCTCGAGATAATCGTCACCATGTGCCAAATGCAATAGAAAAGCAATCTGAACACATTCGCGCATAAATGAAATGACCACAATTTTCTCCAAAACTATAACAGATGCAAACTTGTCCTGTGTGGTGGAGATGAGTTTTGATAAAGTAAGTGGAAATCCAGTAAAAGTTTCATTTGGCTACTTTGCACTCTCGAGATAATCGTCACCATGTGCCAAATGCAATAGAAAAGCAATCTGAACACATTCGCGCATAAATGAAATGACCACAATTTTCTCCAAAACTATAACAGATGCAAACTTGTCCTGTGTGGTGGAGATGAGATTTGATAAAGTAAGTGGAAATCCAGTAAAAGTTTCATTTGGCTACTTTGCACTCTCGAGATAATCGTCACCATGTGCCAAATGCAATAGAAAAGCAATCTGAACACATTCGCGCATAAATGAAATGACCACAATTTTCTCCAAAACTATAACAGATGCAAACTTGTCCTGTGTGGTGGAGATGAGATTTGATAAAGTAAGTGGAAATCCAGTAAAAGTTTCATTTGGCTACTTTGCACTCTCGAGATAATCGTCACCATGTGCCAAATGCAATAGAAAAGCAATCTGAACACATTCGCGCATAAATGAAATGACCACAATTTTCTCCAAAACTATA
Organism: Anomaloglossus baeobatrachus; assembly: GCF_048569485.1. Taxonomy (NCBI): domain Eukaryota; kingdom Metazoa; phylum Chordata; class Amphibia; order Anura; family Aromobatidae; genus Anomaloglossus; species Anomaloglossus baeobatrachus. The sequence continues at coordinate 46,039 of NW_027442163.1, read as the reverse complement.
ACAGATGCAAACTTGTCCTGTGTGGTGGAGATGAGATTTGATAAAGTAAGTGGAAATCCAGTAAAAGTTTCATTTGGCTACTTTGCACTCTCGAGATAATCGTCACCATGTGCCAAATGCAATAGAAAAGCAATCTGAACACATTCGCGCATAAATGAAATGACCACAATTTTCTCCAAAACTATAACAGATGCAAACTTGTCCTGTGTGGTGGAGATGAGATTTGATAAAGTAAGTGGAAATCCAGTAAAAGTTTCATTTGGCTACTTTGCACTCTCGAGATAATCGTCACCATGTGCCAAATGCAATAGAAAAGCAATCTGAACACATTCGCGCATAAATGAAATGACCACAATTTTCTCCAAAACTATAACAGATGCAAACTTGTCCTGTGTGGTGGAGATGAGTTTTGATAAAGTAAGTGGAAATCCAGTAAAAGTTTCATTTGGCTACTTTGCACTCTCGAGATAATCGTCACCATGTGCCAAATGCAATAGAAAAGCAATCTGAACACATTCGCACATAAATGAAATTACCACAATTTTCTCCAAAACTATAACAGATGCAAACTTGTCCTGTGTGGTGGAGATGAGATTTGATAAAGTAAGTGGAAATCCAGTAAAAGTTTCATTTGGCTACTTTGCACTCTCGAGATAATCGTCACCATGTGCCAAATGCAATAGAAAAGCAATCTGAACACATTCGCGCATAAATGAAATGACCACAATTTTCTCCAAAACTATAACAGATGCAAACTTGTCCTGTGTGGTGGAGATGAGTTTTGATAAAGTAAGTGGAAATCCAGTAAAAGTTTCATTTGGCCACTTTGCACTCTCGAGATAATCGTCACCATGTGCCAAATGCAATAGAAAAGCAATCTAAACACATTCGCGCATAAATGAAATGACCACAATTTTCTCCAAAACTATAACAGATGCAAACTTGTCCTGTGTGGTGGAGATGAGATTTGATAAAGTAAGTGGAAATCCAGTAAAAGTTTCATTTGGCTACTTTCCACTCTCGAGATAATCGTCACCATGTGCCAAATGCAATAGAAAAGCAATCTGAACACATTCGCGCATAAATGAAATGACCACAATTTTCTCCAAAACTATAACAGATGCAAACTTGTCCTGTGTGGTGGAGATGAGTTTTGATAAAGTAAGTGGAAATCCAGTAAAAGTTTCATTTGGCTACTTTGCACTCTCGAGATAATCGTCACCATGTGCCAAATGCAATAGAAAAGCAATCTGAACACATTCGCGCATAAATGAAATGACCACAATTTTCTCCAAAACTATAACAGATGCAAACTTGTCCTGTGTGGTGGAGATGAGATTTGATAAAGTAAGTGGAAATCCAGTAAAAGTTTCATTTGGCTACTTTGCACTCTCGAGATAATCGTCACCATGTGCCAAATGCAATAGAAAAGCAATCTGAACACATTCGCGCATAAATGAAATGACCACAATTTTCTCCAAAACTATAACAGATGCAAACTTGTCCTGTGTGGTGGAGATGAGATTTGATAAAGTAAGTGGAAATCCAGTAAAAGTTTCATTTAGCTACTTTGCACTCTCGAGATAATCGTCACCATGTGCCAAATGCAATAGAAAAGCAATCTGAACACATTCGCGCATAAATGAAATGACCACAATTTTCTCCAAAACTATAACAGATGCAAACTTGTCCTGTGTGGTGGAGATGAGTTTTGATAAAGTAAGTGGAAATCCAGTAAAAGTTTCATTTGGCTACTTTGCACTCTCGAGATAATCGTCACCATGTGCCAAATGCAATAGAAAAGCAATCTGAACACATTCGCACATAAATGAAATGACCACAATTTTCTCCAAAACTATAACAGATGCAAACTTGTCCTGTGTGGTGGAGATGAGATTTGATAAAGTAAGTGGAAATCCAGTAAAAGTTTCATTTGGCTACTTTGCACTCTCGAGATAATCGTCACCATGTGCCAAATGCAATAGAAAAGCAATCTGAACACATTCGCGCATAAATGAAATGACCACAATTTTCTCCAAAACTATAACAGATGCAAACTTGTCCTGTGTGGTGATGAGTTTTGATAAAGTAAGTGGAAATCCAGTAAAAGTTTCATTTGGCTACTTTGCACTCTCGAGATAATCGTCACCATGTGCCAAATGCAATAGAAAAGCAATCTGAACACATTCGCGCATAAATGAAATGACCACAATTTTCTCCAAAACTATAACAGATGCAAACTTGTCCTGTGTGGTGGAGATGAGATTTGATAAAGTAAGTGGAAATCCAGTAAAAGTTTCATTTGGCTACTTTCCACTCTCGAGATAATCGTCACCATGTGCCAAATGCAATAGAAAAGCAATCTGAACACATTCGCGCATAAATGAAATGACCACAATTTTCTCCAAAACTATAACAGATGCAAACTTGTCCTGTGTGGTGGAGATGAGTTTTGATAAAGTAAGTGGAAATCCAGTAAAAGTTTCATTTGGCTACTTTGCACTCTCGAGATAATCGTCACCATGTGCCAAATGCAATAGAAAAGCAATCTGAACACATTCGCGCATAAATGAAATGACCACAATTTTCTCCAAAACTATAACAGATGCAAACTTGTCCTGTGTGGTGGAGATGAGATTTGATAAAGTAAGTGGAAATCCAGTAAAAGTTTCATTTGGCTACTTTGCACTCTCGAGATAATCGTCACCATGTGCCAAATGCAATAGAAAAGCAATCTGAACACATTCGCGCATAAATGAAATGACCACAATTTTCTCCAAAACTATAACAGATGCAAACTTGTCCTGTGTGGTGGAGATGAGATTTGATAAAGTAAGTGGAAATCCAGTAAAAGTTTCATTTAGCTACTTTGCACTCTCGAGATAATCGTCACCATGTGCCAAATGCAATAGAAAAGCAATCTGAACACATTCGCGCATAAATGAAATGACCACAATTTTCTCCAAAACTATAACAGATGCAAACTTGTCCTGTGTGGTGGAGATGAGTTTTGATAAAGTAAGTGGAAATCCAGTAAAAGTTTCATTTGGCTACTTTGCACTCTCGAGATAATCGTCACCATGTGCCAAATGCAATAGAAAAGCAATCTGAACACATTTGCGCATAAATGAAATGACCACAATTTTCTCCAAAACTATAACAGATGCAAACTTGTCCTGTGTGGTGGAGATGAGATTTGATAAAGTAAGTGGAAATCCAGTAAAAGTTTCATTTGGCTACTTTGCACTCTCGAGATAATCGTCACCATGTGCCAAATGCAATAGAAAAGCAATCTGAACACATTCGCGCCTTAATGAAATGACCACAATTTTCTCCAAAACTATAACAGATGCAAACTTGTCCTGTGTGGTGGAGATGAGATTTGATAAAGTAAGTGGAAATCCAGTAAAAGTTTCATTTGGCTACTTTGCACTCTCGAGATAATCGTCACCATGTGCCAAATGCAATAGAAAAGCAATCTGAACACATTCGCGCATAAATGAAATGACCACAATTTTCTCCAAAACTATAACAGATGCAAACTTGTCCTGTGTGGTGGAGATGAGATTTGATAAAGTAAGTGGAAATCCAGTAAAAGTTTCATTTAGCTACTTTGCACTCTCGAGATAATCGTCACCATGTGCCAAATGCAATAGAAAAGCAATCTGAACACATTCGCGCATAAATGAAATGACCACAATTTTCTCCAAAACTATAACAGATGCAAACTTGTCCTGTGTGGTGGAGATGAGGTTTGATAAAGTAAGTGGAAATCCAGTAAAAGTTTCATTTGGCTACTTTGCACTCTCGAGATAATCGTCACCATGTGCCAAATGCAATAGAAAAGCAATCTGAACACATTCGCGCATAAATGAAATGACCACAATTTTCTCCAAAACTATAACAGATGCAAACTTGTCCTGTGTGGTGGAGATGAGATTTGATAAAGTAAGTGGAAATCCAGTAAAAGTTTCATTTGGCTACTTTGCACTCTCGAGATAATCGTCACCATGTGCCAAATGCAATAGAAAAGCAATCTGAACACATTCGCGCATAAATGAAATGACCACAATTTTCTCCAAAACTATAACAGATGCAAACTTGTCCTGTGTGGTGGAGATGAGATTTGATAAAGTAAGTGGAAATCCAGTAAAAGTTTCATTTGGCTACTTTGCACTCTCGAGATAATCGTCACCATGTGCCAAATGCAATAGAAAAGCAATCTGAACACATTCGCGCATAAATGAAATGACCACAATTTTCTCCAAAACTATAACAGATGCAAACTTGTCCTGTGTGGTGGAGATGAGATTTGATAAAGTAAGTGGAAATCCAGTAAAAGTTTCATTTGGCTACTTTGCACTCTCGAGATAATCGTCACCATGTGCCAAATGCAATAGAAAAGCAATCTGAACACATTCGCGCATAAATGAAATGACCACAATTTTCTCCAAAACTATAACAGATGCAAACTTGTCCTGTGTGGTGGAGATGAGATTTGATAAAGTAAGTGGAAATCCAGTAAAAGTTTCATTTGGCTACTTTGCACTCTCGAGATAATCGTCACCATGTGCCAAATGCAATAGAAAAGCAATCTGAACACATTCGCGCATAAATGAAATGACCACAATTTTCTCCAAAACTATAACAGATGCAAACTTGTCCTGTGTGGTGGAGATGAGTTTTGATAAAGTAAGTGGAAATCCAGTAAAAGTTTCATTTGGCTACTTTGCACTCTCGAGATAATCGTCACCATGTGCCAAATGCAATAGAAAAGCAATCTGAACACATTCGCACATAAATGAAATGACCACAATTTTCTCCAAAACTATAACAGATGCAAACTTGTCCTGTGTGGTGGAGATGAGATTTGATAAAGTAAGTGGAAATCCAGTAAAAGTTTCATTTGGCTACTTTGCACTCTCGAGATAATCGTCACCATGTGCCAAATGCAATAGAAAAGCAATCTGAACACATTCGCGCATAAATGAAATGACCACAATTTTCTCCAAAACTATAACAGATGCAAACTTGTCCTGTGTGGTGGAGATGAGTTTTGATAAAGTAAGTGGAAATCCAGTAAAAGTTTCATTTGGCTACTTTGCACTCTCGAGATAATCGTCACCATGTGCCAAATGCAATAGAAAAGCAATCTGAACACATTCGTGCATAAATGAAATGACCACAATTTTCTCCAAAACTATAACAGATGCAAACTTGTCCTGTGTGGTGGAGATGAGATTTGATAAAGTAAGTGGAAATCCAGTAAAAGTTTCATTTGGCTACTTTCCACTCTCGAGATAATCGTCACCATGTGCCAAATGCAATAGAAAAGCAATCTGAACACATTCGCGCATAAATGAAATGACCACAATTTTCTCCAAAACTATAACAGATGCAAACTTGTCCTGTGTGGTGGAGATGAGTTTTGATAAAGTAAGTGGAAATCCAGTAAAAGTTTCATTTGGCTACTTTGCACTCTCGAGATAATCGTCACCATGTGCCAAATGCAATAGAAAAGCAATCTGAACACATTCGCGCATAAATGAAATGACCACAATTTTCTCCAAAACTATAACAGATGCAAACTTGTCCTGTGTGGTGGAGATGAGATTTGATAAAGTAAGTGGAAATCCAGTAAAAGTTTCATTTGGCTACTTTGCACTCTCGAGATAATCGTCACCATGTGCCAAATGCAATAGAAAAGCAATCTGAACACATTCGCACATAAATGAAATGACCACAATTTTCTCCAAAACTATAACAGATGCAAACTTGTCCTGTGTGGTGGAGATGAGATTTGATAAAGTAAGTGGAAATCCAGTAAAAGTTTCATTTGGCTACTTTGCACTCTCGAGATAATCGTCACCATGTGCCAAATGCAAAAAGCAATCTGAACACATTCGCGCATAAATGAAATGACCACAATTTTCTCCAAAACTATAACAGATGCAAACTTGTCCTGTGTGGTGGAGATGAGATTTGATAAAGTAAGTGGAAATCCAGTAAAAGTTTCATTTGGCTACTTTCCACTCTCGAGATAATCGTCACCATGTGCCAAATGCAATAGAAAAGCAATCTGAACACATTCGCGCATAAATGAAATGACCACAATTTTCTCCAAAACTATAACAGATGCAAACTTGTCCTGTGTGGTGGAGATGAGTTTTGATAAAGTAAGTGGAAATCCAGTAAAAGTTTCATTTGGCTACTTTGCACTCTCGAGATAATCGTCACCATGTGCCAAATGCAATAGAAAAGCAATCTGAACACATTCGCGCATAAATGAAAATGACCACAATTTTCTCCAAAACTATAACAGATGCAAACTTGTCCTGTGTGGTGGAGATGAGATTTGATAAAGTAAGTGGAAATCCAGTAAAAGTTTCATTTGGCTACTTTGCACTCTCGAGATAATCGTCACCATGTGCCAAATGCAATAGAAAAGCAATCTGAACACCATTCGCACATAAATGAAATGACCACAATTTTCTCCAAAACTATAACAGATGCAAACTTGTCCTGTGTGGTGGAGATGAGATTTGATAAAGTAAGTGGAAATCCAGTAAAAGTTTCATTTGGCTACTTTGCACTCTCGAGATAATCGTCACCATGTGCCAAATGCAATAGAAAAGCAATCTGAACACATTCGCGCATAAATGAAATGACCACAATTTTCTCCAAAACTATAACAGATGCAAACTTGTCCTGTGTGGTGGAGATGAGTTTTGATAAAGTAAGTGGAAATCCAGTAAAAGTTTCATTTGGCTACTTTGCACTCTCGAGATAATCGTCACCATGTGCCAAATGCAATAGAAAAGCAATCTGAACACATTCGCGCATAAATGAAATGACCACAATTTTCTCCAAAACTATAACAGATGCAAACTTGTCCTGTGTGGTGGAGATGAGATTTGATAAAGTAAGTGGAAATCCAGTAAAAGTTTCATTTGGCTACTTTCCACTCTCGAGATAATCGTCACCATGTGCCAAATGCAATAGAAAAGCAATCTGAACACATTCGCGCATAAATGAAATGACCACAATTTTCTCCAAAACTATAACAGATGCAAACTTGTCCTGTGTGGTGGAGATGAGTTTTGATAAAGTAAGTGGAAATCCAGTAAAAGTTTCATTTGGCTACTTTGCACTCTCGAGATAATCGTCACCATGTGCCAAATGCAATAGAAAAGCAATCTGAACACATTCGCGCATAAATGAAATGACCACAATTTTCTCCAAAACTATAAACAGATGCAAACTTGTCCTGTGGTGGTGATGAGATTTGATAAAGTAAGTGGAAATCCAGTAAAAGTTTCATTTGGCTACTTTGCACTCTCGAGATAATCGTCACCATGTGCCAAATGCAATAGAAAAGCAATCTGAACACATTCGCGCATAAATGAAATGACCACAATTTTCTCCAAAACTATAACAGATGCAAACTTGTCCTGTGTGGTGGAGATGAGATTTGATAAAGTAAGTGGAAATCCAGTAAAAGTTTCATTTGGCTACTTTGCACTCTCGAGATAATCGTCACCATGTGCCAAATGCAATAGAAAAGCAATCTGAACACATTCGCGCATAAATGAAATGACCACAATTTTCTCCAAAACTATAACAGATGCAAACTTGTCCTGTGTGGTGGAGATGAGATTTGATAAAGTAAGTGGAAATCCAGTAAAAGTTTCATTTGGCTACTTTGCACTCTCGAGATAATCGTCACCATGTGCCAAATGCAATAGAAAAGCAATCTGAACACATTCGCGCATAAATGAAATGACCACAATTTTCTCCAAAACTATAACAGATGCAAACTTGTCCTGTGTGGTGGAGATGAGATTTGATAAAGTAAGTGGAAATCCAGTAAAAGTTTCATTTAGCTACTTTGCACTCTCGAGATAATCGTCACCATGTGCCAAATGCAATAGAAAAGCAATCTGAACACATTCGCGCATAAATGAAATGACCACAATTTTCTCCAAAACTATAACAGATGCAAACTTGTCCTGTGTGGTGGAGATGAGTTTTGATAAAGTAAGTGGAAATCCAGTAAAAGTTTCATTTGGCTACTTTGCACTCTCGAGATAATCGTCACCATGTGCCAAATGCAATAGAAAAGCAATCTGAACACATTTGCGCATAAATGAAATGACCACAATTTTCTCCAAAACTATAACAGATGCAAACTTGTCCTGTGTGGTGGAGATGAGATTTGATAAAGTAAGTGGAAATCCAGTAAAAGTTTCATTTGGCTACTTTGCACTCTCGAGATAATCGTCACCATGTGCCAAATACAATAGAAAAGCAATCTGAACACATTCGCGCATAAATGAAATGACCACAATTTTCTCCAAAACTATAACAGATGCAAACTTGTCCTGTGTGGTGGAGATGAGATTTGATAAAGTAAGTGGAAATCCAGTAAAAGTTTCATTTGGCTACTTTGCACTCTCGAGATAATCGTCACCATGTGCCAAATGCAATAGAAAAGCAATCTGAACACATTCGCGCATAAATGAAATGACTACAATTTTCTCCAAAACTATAACAGATGCAAACTTGTCCTGTGTGGTGGAGATGAGATTTGATAAAGTAAGTGGAAATCCAGTAAAAGTTTCATTTGGCTACTTTGCACTCTCGAGATAATCGTCACCATGTGCCAAATGCAATAGAAAAGCAATCTGAACACATTCGCGCATAAATGAAATGACCACAATTTTCTCCAAAACTATAACAGATGCAAACTTGTCCTGTGTGGTGGAGATGAGATTTGATAAAGTAAGTGGAAATCCAGTAAAAGTTTCATTTGGCTACTTTGCACTCTCGAGATAATCGTCACCATTTGCCAAATGCAATAGAAAAGCAATCTGAACACATTCGCGCATAAATGAAATGACCACAATTTTCTCCCAAAACTATAACAGATGCAAACTTGTCCTGTGTGGTGGAGATGAGTTTTGATAAAGTAAGTGGAAATCAGTAAAAGTTTCATTTGGCTACTTTGCACTCTCGAGATAATCGTCACCATGTGCCAAATGCAATAGAAAAGCAATCTGAACACATTCGCGCATAAATGAAATGACCACAATTTTCTCCAAAACTATAACAGATGCAAACTTGTCCTGTGTGGTGGAGATGAGATTTGATAAAGTAAGTGGAAATCCAGTAAAAGTTTCATTTGGCTACTTTGCACTCTCGAGATAATCGTCACCATGTGCCAAATGCAATAGAAAAGCAATCTGAACACATTCGCGCATAAATGAAATGACCACAATTTTCTCCAAAACTATAACAGATGCAAACTTGTCCTGTGTGGTGGAGATGAGATTTGATAAAGTAAGTGGAAATCCAGTAAAAGTTTCATTTGGCTACTTTGCACTCTCGAGATAATCGTCACCATGTGCCAAATGCAATAGAAAAGCAATCTGAACACATTCGCGCATAAATGAAATGACCACAATTTTCTCCAAAACTATAACAGATGCAAACTTGTCCTGTGTGGTGGAGATGAGTTTTGATAAAGTAAGTGGAAATCCAGTAAAAGTTTCATTTGGCTACTTTGCACTCTCGAGATAATCGTCACATGTGCCAAATGCAATAGAAAAGCAATCTGAACACATTCGCGCAGAAATGAAATGACCACAATTTTCTCCAAAACTATAACAGATGCAAACTTGTCCTGTGTGGTGGAGATGAGATTTGATAAAGTAAGTGGAAATCCAGTAAAAGTTTCATTTGGCTACTTTGCACTCTCGAGATAATCGTCACCATGTGCCAAATGCAATAGAAAAGCAATCTGAACACATTCGCGCATAAATGAAATGACTACAATTTTCTCCAAAACTATAACAGATGCAAACTTGTCCTGTGTGGTGGAGATGAGATTTGATAAAGTAAGTGGAAATCCAGTAAAAGTTTCATTTGGCTACTTTGCACTCTCGAGATAATCGTCACCATGTGCCAAATGCAATAGAAAAGCAATCTGAACACATTCGCGCATAAATGAAATGACCACAATTTTCTCCAAAACTATAACAGATGCAAACTTGTCCTGTGTGGTGGAGATGAGATTTGATAAAGTAAGTGGAAATCCAGTAAAAGTTTCATTTGGCTACTTTGCACTCTCGAGATAATCGTCCACCATGTGCCAAATGCAATAGAAAAGCAATCTGAACACATTCGCGCATAAATGAAATGACCACAATTTTCTCCAAAACTATAACAGATGCAAACTTGTCCTGTGTGGTGGAGATGAGTTTTGATAAAGTAAGTGGAAATCCAGTAAAAGTTTCATTTGGCTACTTTGCACTCTCGAGATAATCGTCACCATGTGCCAAATGCAATAGAAAAGCAGTCTGAACACATTCGCGCATAAATGAAATGACCACAATTTTCTCCCAAAACTATAACAGATGCAAACTTGTCCTGTGTGGTGGAGATGAGATTTGATAAAGTAAGTGGAAATCCAGTAAAAGTTTCATTTGGCTACTTTGCACTCTCGAGATAATCGTCACCATGTGCCAAATGCAATAGAAAAGCAATCTGAACACATTCGCGCATAAATGAAATGACCACAATTTTCTCCAAAACTATAACAGATGCAAACTTGTCCTGTGTGGTGGAGATGAGATTTGATAAAGTAAGTGGAAATCCAGTAAAAGTTTCATTTGGCTACTTTGCACTCTCGAGATAATCGTCACCATGTGCCAAATGCAATAGAAAAGCAATCTGAACACATTCGCGCATAAATGAAATGACCACAATTTTCTCCAAAACTATAACAGATGCAAACTTGTCCTGTGTGGTGGAGATGAGTTTTGATAAAGTAAGTGGAAATCCAGTAAAAGTTTCATTTGGCTACTTTGCACTCTCGAGATAATCGTCACTATGTGCCAAATGCAATAGAAAAGCAATCTGAACACATTCGCGCAGAAATGAAATGACCACAATTTTCTCCAAAACTATAACAGATGCAAACTTGTCCTGTGTGGTGGAGATGAGATTTGATAAAGTAAGTGGAAATCCAGTAAAAGTTTCATTTGGCTACTTTGCACTCTCGAGATAATCGTCACCATGTGCCAAATGCAATAGAAAAGCAATCTGAACACATTCGCGCATAAATGAATTGACCACAATTTTCTCCAAAACTATAACAGATGCAAACTTGTCCTGTGTGGTGGAGATGAGATTTGATAGAGTAAGTGGAAATCCAGTAAAAGTTTCATTTGGCTACTTTGCACTCTCGAGATAATCGTCACCATGTGCCAAATGCAATAGAAAAGCAATCTGAACACATTCGCGCATAAATGAAATGATCACAATTTTCTCCAAAACTATAACAGATGCAAACTTGTCCTGTGTGGTGGAGATGAGATTTGATAAAGTAAGTGAAATCCAGTAAAAGTTTCATTTGGCTACTTTGCACTCTCGAGATAATCGTCACCATGTGCCAAATGCAATAGAAAAGCAATCTGAACACATTCGCGCATAAATGAAATGACCACAATTTTCTCCAAAACTATAACAGATGCAAACTTGTCCTGTGTGGTGGAGATGAGATTTGATAAAGTAAGTGGAAATCCAGTAAAAGTTTCATTTGGCTACTTTGCACTCTCGAGATAATCGTCACCATGTGCCAAATGCAATAGAAAAGCAATCTGAACACATTCGCGCATAAATGAAATGACCACAATTTTCTCCAAAACTATAACAGATGCAAACTTGTCCTGTGTGGTGGAGATGAGATTTGATAAAGTAAGTGGAAATCCAGTAAAAGTTTCATTTAGCTACTTTGCACTCTCGAGATAATCGTCACCATGTGCCAAATGCAATAGAAAAGCAATCTGAACACATTCGCGCAGAAATGAAATGACCACAATTTTTCTCCAAAACTATAACAGATGCAAACTTGTCCTGTGTGGTGGAGATGAGATTTGATAAAGTAAGTGGAAATCCAGTAAACGTTTCATTTGGCTACTTTGCACTCTCGAGATAATCGTCACCATGTGCCAAATGCAATAGAAAAGCAATCTGAACACATTCGCGCATAAATGAATTGACCACAATTTTCTCCAAAACTATAACAGATGCAAACTTGTCCTGTGTGGTGGAGATGAGATTTGATAGAGTAAGTGGAAATCCAGTAAAAGTTTCATTTGGCTACTTTGCACTCTCGAGATAATCGTCACCATGTGCCAAATGCAATAGAAAAGCAATCTGAACACATTCGCGCATAAATGAAATGACCACAATTTTCTCCAAAACTATAACAGATGCAAACTTGTCCTGTGTGGTGGAGATGAGATTTGATAAAGTAAGTGGAAATCCAGTAAAAGTTTCATTTGGCTACTTTGCACTCTCGAGATAATCGTCACCATGTGCCAAATGCAATAGAAAAGCAATCTGAACACATTCGCGCATAAATGAAATGACCACAATTTTCTCCAAAACTATAACAGATGCAAACTTGTCCTGTGTGGTGGAGATGAGTTTTGATAAAGTAAGTGGAAATCCAGTAAAAGTTTCATTTGGCTACTTTGCACTCTCGAGATAATCGTCACCATGTGCCAAATGCAATAGAAAAGCAATCTGAACACATTCGCGCATAAATGAAATGACCACAATTTTCTCCAAAACTATAACAGATGCAAACTTGTCCTGTGTGGTGGAGATGAGATTTGATAAAGTAAGTGGAAATCCAGTAAAAGTTTCATTTGGCTACTTTGCACTCTCGAGATAATCGTCACCATGTGCCAAATGCAATAGAAAAGCAATCTGAACACATTCGCGCATAAATGAAATGACCACAATTTTCTCCAAAACTATAACAGATGCAAACTTGTCCTGTGTGGTGGAGATGAGATTTGATAAAGTAAGTGGAAATCCAGTAAAAGTTTCATTTGGCTACTTTGCACTCTCGAGATAATCGTCACCATGTGCCAAATGCAATAGAAAAGCAATCTGAACACATTCGCGCATAAATGAAATGACCACAATTTTCTCCAAAACTATAACAGATGCAAACTTGTCCTGTGTGGTGGAGATGAGATTTGATAAAGTAAGTGGAAATCCAGTAAAAGTTTCATTTGGCTACTTTGCACTCTCGAGATAATCGTCACCATGTGCCAAATGCAATAGAAAAGCAATCTGAACACATTCGCGCATAAATGAAATGACCACAATTTTCTCCAAAACTATAACAGATGCAAACTTGTCCTGTGTGGTGGAGATGAGATTTGATAAAGTAAGTGGAAATCCAGTAAAAGTTTCATTTAGCTACTTTGCACTCTCGAGATAATCGTCACCATGTGCCAAATGCAATAGAAAAGCAATCTGAACACATTCGCGCATAAATGAAATGACCACAATTTTCTCCAAAACTATAACAGATGCAAACTTGTCCTGTGTGGTGGAGATGAGTTTTGATAAAGTAAGTGGAAATCCAGTAAAAGTTTCATTTGGCTACTTTGCACTCTCGAGATAATCGTCACCATGTGCCAAATGCAATAGAAAAGCAATCTGAACACATTTGCGCATAAATGAAATGACCACAATTTTCTCCAAAACTATAACAGATGCAAACTTGTCCTGTGTGGTGGAGATGAGATTTGATAAAGTAAGTGGAAATCCAGTAAAAGTTTTCATTTGGCTACTTTGCACTCTCGAGATAATCGTCACCATGTGCCAAATGCAATAGAAAAGCAATCTGAACACATTCGCGCATAAATGAAATGACCACAATTTTCTCCAAAACTATAACAGATGCAAACTTGTCCTGTGTGGTGGAGATGAGTTTTGATAAAGTAAGTGGAAATCCAGTAAAAGTTTCATTTGGCTACTTTGCACTCTCGAGATAATCGTCACCATGTGCCAAATGCAATAGAAAAGCAATCTGAACACATTCGCGCATAAATGAAATGACCACAATTTTCTCCAAAACTATAACAGATGCAAACTTGTCCTGTGTGGTGGAGATGAGATTTGATAAAGTAAGTGGAAATCCAGTAAAAGTTTCATTTGGCTACTTTGCACTCTCGAGATAATCGTCACCATGTGCCAAATGCAATAGAAAAGCAATCTGAACACATTCGCGCATAAATGAAATGACCACAATTTTCTCCAAAACTATAACAGATGCAAACTTGTCCTGTGTGGTGGAGATGAGATTTGATAAAGTAAGTGGAAATCCAGTAAAAGTTTCATTTGGCTACTTTGCACTCTCGAGATAATCGTCACCATGTGCCAAATGCAATAGAAAAGCAATCTGAACACATTCGCGCATAAATGAAATGACCACAATTTTCTCCAAAACTATAACAGATGCAAACTTGTCCTGTGTGGTGGAGATGAGTTTTGATAAAGTAAGTGGAAATCCAGTAAAAGTTTCATTTGGCTACTTTGCACTCTCGAGATAATCGTCACTATGTGCCAAATGCAATAGAAAAGCAATCTGAACACATTCGCGCATAAATGAAATGACCACAATTTTCTCCAAAACTATAACAGATGCAAACTTGTCCTGTGTGGTGGAGATGAGATTTGATAAAGTAAGTGGAAATTCAGTAAAAGTTTCATTTGGCTACTTTGCACTCTCGAGATAATCGTCACCATGTGCCAAATGCAATAGAAAAGCAATCTGAACACATTCGCGCATAAATGAATTGACCACAATTTTCTCCAAAACTATAACAGATGCAAACTTGTCCTGTGTGGTGGAGATGAGATTTGATAGAGTAAGTGGAAATCCAGTAAAAGTTTCATTTGGCTACTTTGCACTCTCGAGATAATCGTCACCATGTGCCAAATGCAATAGAAAAGCAATCTGAACACATTCGGCGCATAAATGAAATGACCACAATTTTCTCCAAAACTATAACAGATGCAAACTTGTCCTGTGTGGTGGAGATGAGATTTGATAAAGTAAGTGGAAATCTAGTAAAAGTTTCATTTGGCTACTTTGCACTCTCGAGATAATCGTCACCATGTGCCAAATGCAATAGAAAAGCAATCTGAACACATTCGCGCATAAATGAAATGACCACAATTTTCTCCAAAACTATAACAGATGCAAACTTGTCCTGTGTGGTGGAGATGAGATTTGATAAAGTAAGTGGAAATCCAGTAAAAGTTTCATTTGGCTACTTTGCACTCTCGAGATAATCGTCACCATGTGCCAAAATGCAATAGAAAAGCAATCTGAACACATTCGCGCATAAATGAAATGACCACAATTTTCTCCAAAACTATAACAGATGCAAACTTGTCCTGTGTGGTGGAGATGAGATTTGATAAAGTAAGTGGAAATCCAGTAAAAGTTTCATTTAGGCTACTTTGCACTCTCGAGATAATCGTCACCATGTGCCAAATGCAATAGAAAAGCAATCTGAACACATTCGCGCATAAATGAAATGACCACAATTTTCTCCAAAACTATAACAGATGCAAACTTGTCCTGTGTGGTGGAGATGAGATTTGATAAAGTAAGTGGAAATCCAGTAAAAGTTTCATTTGGCTACTTTGCACTCTCGAGATAATCGTCACCATGTGCCAAATGCAATAGAAAAGCAATCTGAACACATTCGCGCATAAATGAAATGACCACAATTTTCTCCAAAACTATAACAGATGCAAACTTGTCCTGTGTGGTGGAGATGAGATTTGATAAAGTAAGTGGAAATCCAGTAAAAGTTTCATTTGGCTACTTTGCACTCTCGAGATAATCGTCACCATGTGCCAAATGCAATAGAAAAGCAATCTGAACACATTCGCGCATAAAGAAATGACCACAATTTTCTCCAAAACTATAACAGATGCAAACTTGTCCTGTGTGGTGGAGATGAGATTTGATAAAGTAAGTGGAAATCCAGTAAAATTTTCATTTGGCTACTTTGCACTCTCGAGATAATCGTCACCATGTGCCAAATGCAATAGAAAAGCAATCTGAACACATTCGCGCATAAATGAAATGACCACAATTTTCTCCAAAACTATAACAGATGCAAACTTGTCCTGTGTGGTGGAGATGAGATTTGATAAAGTAAGTGGAAATCCAGTAAAAGTTTCATTTGGCTACTTTGCACTCTCGAGATAATCGTCACCATGTGCCAAATGCAATAGAAAAGCAATCTGAACACATTCGCGCATAAATGAAATGACCACAATTTTCTCCAAAACTATAACAGATGCAAACTTGTCCTGTGTGGTGGAGATGAGATTTGATAAAGTAAGTGGAAATCCAGTAAAAGTTTCATTTGGCTACTTTGCACTCTCGAGATAATCGTCACCATGTGCCAAATGCAATAGAAAAGCAATCTGAACACATTCGCGCATAAATGAAATGACCACAATTTTCTCCAAAACTATAACAGATGCAAACTTGTCCTGTGTGGTGGAGATGAGATTTGATAAAGTAAGTGGAAATCCAGTAAAAGTTTCATTTAGCTACTTTGCACTCTCGAGATAATCGTCACCATGTGCCAAATGCAATAGAAAAGCAATCTGAACACATTCGCGCATGAATGAAATGACCACAATTTTCTCCAAAACTATAACAGATGCAAACTTGTCCTGTGTGGTGGAGATGAGATTTGATAAAGTAAGTGGAAATCCAGTAAAAGTTTCATTTGGCTACTTTGCACTCTCGAGATAATCGTCACCATGTGCCAAATGCAATAGAAAAGCAATCTGAACACATTCGCGCATAAATGAAATGACCACAATTTTCTCCAAAACTATAACAGATGCAAACTTGTCCTGTGTGGTGGAGATGAGATTTGATAAAGTAAGTGGAAATCCAGTAAAAGTTTCATTTGGCTACTTTGCACTCTCGAGATAATCGTCACCATGTGCCAAATGCAATAGAAAAGCAATCTGAACACATTCGCGCATAAATGAAATGACCACAATTTTCTCCAAAACTATAACAGATGCAAACTTGTCCTGTGTGGTGGAGATGAGTTTTGATAAAGTAAGTGGAAATCCAGTAAAAGTTTCATTTGGCTACTTTGCACTCTCGAGATAATCGTCACCATGTGCCAAATGCAATAGAAAAGCAATCTGAACACATTCGCGCAGAAATGAAATGACCACAATTTTCTCCAAAACTATAACAGATGCAAACTTGTCCTGTGTGGTGGAGATGAGATTTGATAAAGTAAGTGGAAATCCAGTAAAAGTTTCATTTGGCTACTTTGCACTCTCGAGATAATCGTCACCATGTGCCAAATGCAATAGAAAAGCAATCTGAACACATTCGCGCATAAATGAAATGACCACAATTTTCTCCAAAACTATAACAGATGCAAACTTGTCCTGTGTGGTGGAGATGAGATTTGATAGAGTAAGTGGAAATCCAGTAAAAGTTTCATTTGGCTACTTTGCACTCTCGAGATAATCGTCACCATGTGCCAAATGCAATAGAAAAGCAATCTGAACACATTCGCGCATAAATGAAATGACCACAATTTTCTCCAAAACTATAACAGATGCAAACTTGTCCTGTGTGGTGGAGATGAGATTTGATAAAGTAAGTGGAAATCCAGTAAAAGTTTCATTTGGCTACTTTGCACTCTCGAGATAATCGTCACCATGTGCCAAATGCAATAGAAAAGCAATCTGAACACATTCGCGCATAAATGAAATGACCACAATTTTCTCCAAAACTATAACAGATGCAAACTTGTCCTGTGTGGTGGAGATGAGATTTGATAAAGTAAGTGGAAATCCAGTAAAAGTTTCATTGGCTACTTTGC
The DNA here is from genome assembly GCF_048569485.1 of Anomaloglossus baeobatrachus. Lineage (NCBI taxonomy): Eukaryota > Metazoa > Chordata > Amphibia > Anura > Aromobatidae > Anomaloglossus > Anomaloglossus baeobatrachus. Next base: position 28,286 of record NW_027442163.1, on the reverse strand, counting down.
ACTCTCGAGATAATCGTCACCATGTGCCAAATGCAATAGAAAAGCAATCTGAACACATTCGCGCATAAATGAAATGACCACAATTTTCTCCAAAACTATAACAGATGCAAACTTGTCCTGTGTGGTGGAGATGAGATTTGATAAAGTAAGTGGAAATCCAGTAAAAGTTTCATTTGGCTACTTTGCACTCTCGAGATAATCGTCACCATGTGCCAAATGCAATAGAAAAGCAATCTGAACACATTCGCGCATAAATGAAATGACCACAATTTTCTCCAAAACTATAACAGATGCAAACTTGTCCTGTGTGGTGGAGATGAGATTTGATAAAGTAAGTGGAAATCCAGTAAAAGTTTCATTTGGCTACTTTGCACTCTCGAGATAATCGTCACCATGTGCCAAATGCAATAGAAAAGCAATCTGAACACATTCGCGCATAAATGAAATGACCACAATTTTCTCCAAAACTATAACAGATGCAAACTTGTCCTGTGTGGTGGAGATGAGATTTGATAAAGTAAGTGGAAATCCAGTAAAAGTTTCATTTGGCTACTTTGCACTCTCGAGATAATCGTCACCATGTGCCAAATGCAATAGAAAAGCAATCTGAACACATTCGCGCATAAATGAAATGACCACAATTTTCTCCAAAACTATAACAGATGCAAACTTGTCCTGTGTGGTGGAGATGAGATTTGATAAAGTAAGTGGAAATCCAGTAAAAGTTTCATTTGGCTACTTTGCACTCTCGAGATAATCGTCACCATGTGCCAAATGCAATAGAAAAGCAATCTGAACACATTCGCGCATAAATGAAATGACCACAATTTTCTCCAAAACTATAACAGATGCAAACTTGTCCTGTGTGGTGGAGATGAGATTTGATAAAGTAAGTGGAAATCCAGTAAAAGTTTCATTTGGCTACTTTGCACTCTCGAGATAATCGTCACCATGTGCCAAATGCAATAGAAAAGCAATCTGAACACATTCGCGCATAAATGAAATGACCACAATTTTCTCCAAAACTATAACAGATGCAAACTTGTCCTGTGTGGTGGAGATGAGATTTGATAAAGTAAGTGGAAATCCAGTAAAAGTTTCATTTGGCTACTTTGCACTCTCGAGATAATCGTCACATGTGCCAAATGCAATAGAAAAGCAATCTGAACACATTCGCGCATAAATGAAATGACCACAATTTTCTCCAAAACTATAACAGATGCAAACTTGTCCTGTGTGGTGGAGATGAGATTTGATAAAGTAAGTGGAAATCCAGTAAAAGTTTCATTTGGCTACTTTGCACTCTCGAGATAATCGTCACCATGTGCCAAATGCAATAGAAAAGCAATCTGAACACATTCGCGCATAAATGAAATGACCACAATTTTCTCCAAAACTATAACAGATGCAAACTTGTCCTGTGTGGTGGAGATGAGATTTGATAAAGTAAGTGGAAATCCAGTAAAAGTTTCATTTGGCTACTTTGCACTCTCGAGATAATCGTCACCATGTGCCAAATGCAATAGAAAAGCAATCTGAACACATTCGCGCATAAATGAAATGACCACAATTTTCTCCAAAACTATAACAGATGCAAACTTGTCCTGTGTGGTGGAGATGAGTTTTGATAAAGTAAGTGGAAATCCAGTAAAAGTTTCATTTGGCTACTTTGCACTCTCGAGATAATCGTCACCATGTGCCAAATGCAATAGAAAAGCAATCTGAACACATTCGCGCATAAATGAAATGACCACAATTTTCTCCAAAACTATAACAGATGCAAACTTGTCCTGTGTGGTGGAGATGAGATTTGATAAAGTAAGTGGAAATCCAGTAAAAGTTTCATTTGGCTACTTTGCACTCTCGAGATAATCGTCACCATGTGCCAAATGCAATAGAAAAGCAATCTGAACACATTCGCGCATAAATGAAATGACCACAATTTTCTCCAAAACTATAACAGATGCAAACTTGTCCTGTGTGGTGGAGATGAGATTTGATAAAGTAAGTGGAAATCCAGTAAAAGTTTCATTTGGCTACTTTGCACTCTCGAGATAATCGTCACCATGTGCCAAATGCAATAGAAAAGCAATCTGAACACATTCGCGCATAAATGAAATGACCACAATTTTCTCCAAAACTATAACAGATGCAAACTTGTCCTGTGTGGTGGAGATGAGTTTTGATAAAGTAAGTGGAAATCCAGTAAAAGTTTCATTTGGCTACTTTGCACTCTCGAGATAATCGTCACCATGTGCCAAATGCAATAGAAAAGCCAATCTGAACACATTCGCGCATAAAGGAAATGACCACAATTTTCTCCAAAACTATAACAGATGCAAACTTGTCCTGTGTGGTGGAGATGAGATTTGATAAAGTAAGTGGAAATCAGTAAAAGTTTCATTTGGCTACTTTGCACTCTCGAGATAATCGTCACCATGTGCCAAATGCAATAGAAAAGCAATCTGAACACATTCGCGCATAAATGAAATGACCACAATTTTCTCCAAAACTATAACAGATGCAAACTTGTCCTGTGTGGTGGAGATGAGATTTGATAAAGTAAGTGGAAATCCAGTAAAAGTTTCATTTGGCTACTTTGCACTCTCGAGATAATCGTCACCATGTGCCAAATGCAATAGAAAAGCAATCTGAACACATTCGCGCATAAATGAAATGACCACAATTTTCTCCAAAACTATAACAGATGCAAACTTGTCCTGTGTGGTGGAGATGAGATTTGATAAAGTAAGTGGAAATCCAGTAAAAGTTTCATTTGGCTACTTTGCACTCTCGAGATAATCGTCACCATGTGCCAAATGCAATAGAAAAGCAATCTGAACACATTCGCGCATAAATGAAATGACCACAATTTTCTCCAAAACTATAACAGATGCAAACTTGTCCTGTGTGGTGGAGATGAGTTTTGATAAAGTAAGTGGAAATCCAGTAAAAGTTTCATTTGGCTACTTTGCACTCTCGAGATAATCGTCACCATGTGCCAAATGCAATAGAAAAGCAATCTGAACACATTCGCGCATAAATGAAATGACCACAATTTTCTCCAAAACTATAACAGATGCAAACTTGTCCTGTGTGGTGGAGATGAGATTTGATAAAGTAAGTGGAAATCCAGTAAAAGTTTCATTTGGCTACTTTGCACTCTCGAGATAATCGTCACCATGTGCCAAATGCAATAGAAAAGCAATCTGAACACATTCGCGCATAAATGAAATGACCACAATTTTCTCCAAAACTATAACAGATGCAAACTTGTCCTGTGTGGTGGAGATGAGATTTGATAAAGTAAGTGGAAATCCAGTAAAAGTTTCATTTGGCTACTTTGCACTCTCGAGATAATCGTCACCATGTGCCAAATGCAATAGAAAAGCAATCTGAACACATTCGCGCATAAATGAAATGACCACAATTTTCTCCAAAACTATAACAGATGCAAACTTGTCCTGTGTGGTGGAGATGAGTTTTGATAAAGTAAGTGGAAATCCAGTAAAAGTTTCATTTGGCTACTTTGCACTCTCGAGATAATCGTCACCATGTGCCAAATGCAATAGAAAACCAATCTGAACACATTCGCGCATAAAGGAAATGACCACAATTTTCTCCAAAACTATAACAGATGCAAACTTGTCCTGTGTGGTGGAGATGAGATTTGATAAAGTAAGTGGAAATTCAGTAAAAGTTTCATTTGGCTACTTTGCACTCTCGAGATAATCGTCACCATGTGCCAAATGCAATAGAAAAGCAATCTGAACACATTCGCGCATAAATGAAATGACCACAATTTTCTCCAAAACTATAACAGATGCAAACTTGTCCTGTGTGGTGGAGATGAGATTTGATAAAGTAAGTGGAAATCCAGTAAAAGTTTCATTTGGCTACTTTGCACTCTCGAGATAATCGTCACCATGTGCCAAATGCAATAGAAAAGCAATCTGAACACATTCGCGCATAAATGAAATGACCACAATTTTCTCCAAAACTATAACAGATGCAAACTTGTCCTGTGTGGTGGAGATGAGTTTTGATAAAGTAAGTGGAAATCCAGTAAAAGTTTCATTTGGCTACTTTGCACTCTCGAGATAATCGTCACCATGTGCCAAATGCAATAGAAAAGCAATCTGAACACATTCGCGCATAAATGAAATGACCACAATTTTCTCCAAAACTATAACAGATGTAAACTTGTCCTGTGTGGTGGAGATGAGATTTGATAAAGTAAGTGGAAATCCAGTAAAAGTTTCATTTGGCTACTTTGCACTCTCGAGATAATCGTCACCATGTGCCAAATGCAATAGAAAAGCAATCTGAACACATTCGCGCATAAATGAAATGACCACAATTTTCTCCAAAACTATAACAGATGCAAACTTGTCCTGTGTGGTGGAGATGAGATTTGATAAAGTAAGTGGAAATCCAGTAAAAGTTTCATTTGGCTACTTTGCACTCTCGAGATAATCGTCACCATGTGCCAAATGCAATAGAAAAGCAATCTGAACACATTCGCGCATAAATGAAATGACCACAATTTTCTCCAAAACTATAACAGATGCAAACTTGTCCTGTGTGGTGGAGATGAGTTTTGATAAAGTAAGTGGAAATCCAGTAAAAGTTTCATTTGGCTACTTTGCACTCTCGAGATAATCGTCACCATGTGCCAAATGCAATAGAAAACCAATCTGAACACATTCGCGCATAAAGGAAATGACCACAATTTTCTCCAAAACTATAACAGATGCAAACTTGTCCTGTGTGGTGGAGATGAGATTTGATAAAGTAAGTGGAAATTCAGTAAAAGTTTCATTTGGCTACTTTGCACTCTCGAGATAATCGTCACCATGTGCCAAATGCAATAGAAAAGCAATCTGAACACATTCGCGCATAAATGAAATGACCACAATTTTCTCCAAAACTATAACAGATGCAAACTTGTCCTGTGTGGTGGAGATGAGATTTGATAAAGTAAGTGGAAATCCAGTAAAAGTTTCATTTGGCTACTTTGCACTCTCGAGATAATCGTCACCATGTGCCAAATGCAATAGAAAAGCAATCTGAACACATTCGCGCATAAATGAAATGACCACAATTTTCTCCAAAACTATAACAGATGCAAACTTGTCCTGTGTGGTGGAGATGAGATTTGATAAAGTAAGTGGAAATCCAGTAAAAGTTTCATTTGGCTACTTTGCACTCTCGAGATAATCGTCACCATGTGCCAAATGCAATAGAAAAGCAATCTGAACACATTCGCGCATAAATGAAATGACCACAATTTTCTCAAAACTATAACAGATGCAAACTTGTCCTGTGTGGTGGAGATGAGTTTTGATAAAGTAAGTGGAAATCCAGTAAAAGTTTCATTTGGCTACTTTGCACTCTCGAGATAATCGTCACCATGTGCCAAATGCAATAGAAAAGCAATCTGAACACATTCGCGCATAAATGAAATGACCACAATTTTCTCCAAAACTATAACAGATGCAAACTTGTCCTGTGTGGTGGAGATGAGATTTGATAAAGTAAGTGGAAATCCAGTAAAAGTTTCATTTGGCTACTTTGCACTCTCGAGATAATCGTCACCATGTGCCAAATGCAATAGAAAAGCAATCTGAACACATTCGCGCATAAATGAAATGACCACAATTTTCTCCAAAACTATAACAGATGCAAACTTGTCCTGTGTGGTGGAGATAAGATTTGATAAGTAAGTGGAAATCCAGTAAAAGTTTCATTTGGCTACTTTGCACTCTCGAGATAATCGTCACCATGTGCCAAATGCAATAGAAAAGCAATCTGAACACATTCGCGCATAAATGAAATGACCACAATTTTCTCCAAAACTATAACAGATGCAAACTTGTCCTGTGTGGTGGAGATGAGTTTTGATAAAGTAAGTGGAAATCCAGTAAAAGTTTCATTTGGCTACTTTGCACTCTCGAGATAATCGTCACCATGTGCCAAATGCAATAGAAAAGCAATCTGAACACATTCGCGCATAAATGAAATGACCACAATTTTCTCCAAAACTATAACAGATGCAAACTTGTCCTGTGTGGTGGAGATGAGATTTGATAAAGTAAGTGGAAATTCAGTAAAAGTTTCATTTGGCTACTTTGCACTCTCGAGATAATCGTCACCATGTGCCAAATGCAATAGAAAAGCAATCTGAACACATTCGCGCATAAATGAAATGACCACAATTTTCTCCAAAACTATAACAGATGCAAACTTGTCCTGTGTGGTGGAGATGAGATTTGATAAAGTAAGTGGAAATCCAGTAAAAGTTTCATTTGGCTACTTTGCACTCTCGAGATAATCGTCACCATGTGCCAAATGCAATAGAAAAGCAATCTGAACACATTCGCGCATAAATGAAATGACCACAATTTTCTCCAAAACTATAACAGATGCAAACTTGTCCTGTGTGGTGGAGATGAGATTTGATAAAGTAAGTGGAAATCCAGTAAAAGTTTCATTTGGCTACTTTGCACTCTCGAGATAATCGTCACCATGTGCCAAATGCAATAGAAAAGCAATCTGAACACATTCGCGCATAAATGAAATGACCACAATTTTCTCCAAAACTATAACAGATGCAAACTTGTCCTGTGTGGTGGAGATGAGATTTGATAAAGTAAGTGGAAATCCAGTAAAAGTTTCATTTGGCTACTTTGCACTCTCGAGATAATCGTCACCATGTGCCAAATGCAATAGAAAAGCAATCTGAACACATTCGCGCATAAATGAAATGACCACAATTTTCTACAAAACTATAACAGATGCAAACTTGTCCTGTGTGGTGGAGATGAGATTTGATAAAGTAAGTGGAAATCCAGTAAAAGTTTCATTTGGCTACTTTGCACTCTCGAGATAATCGTCACCATGTGCCAAATGCAATAGAAAAGCAATCTGAACACATTCGCGCATAAATGAAATGACCACAATTTTCTCCAAAACTATAACAGATGCAAACTTGTCCTGTGTGGTGGAGATGAGTTTTGATAAAGTAAGTGGAAATCCAGTAAAAGTTTCATTTGGCTACTTTGCACTCTCGAGATAATCGTCACCATGTGCCAAATGCAATAGAAAAGCAATCTGAACACATTCGCGCATAAATGAAATGACCACAATTTTCTACAAAACTATAACAGATGCAAACTTGTCCTGTGTGGTGGAGATGAGATTTGATAAAGTAAGTGGAAATCCAGTAAAAGTTTCATTTGGCTACTTTGCACTCTCGAGATAATCGTCACCATGTGCCAAATGCAATAGAAAAGCAATCTGAACACATTCGCGCATAAATGAAATGACCACAATTTTCTCCAAAACTATAACAGATGCAAACTTGTCCTGTGTGGTGGAGATGAGTTTTGATAAAGTAAGTGGAAATCCAGTAAAAGTTTCATTTGGCTACTTTGCACTCTCGAGATAATCGTCACCATGTGCCAAATGCAATAGAAAACCAATCTGAACACATTCGCGCATAAAGGAAATGACCACAATTTTCTCCAAAACTATAACAGATGCAAACTTGTCCTGTGTGGTGGAGATGAGATTTGATAAAGTAAGTGGAAATTCAGTAAAAGTTTCATTTGGCTACTTTGCACTCTCGAGATAATCGTCACCATGTGCCAAATGCAATAGAAAAGCAATCTGAACACATTCGCGCATAAATGAAATGACCACAATTTTCTCCAAAACTATAACAGATGCAAACTTGTCCTGTGTGGTGGAGATGAGATTTGATAAAGTAAGTGGAAATCCAGTAAAAGTTTCATTTGGCTACTTTGCACTCTCGAGATAATCGTCACCATGTGCCAAATGCAATAGAAAAGCAATCTGAACACATTCGCGCATAAATGAAATGACCACAATTTTCTTCAAAACTATAACAGATGCAAACTTGTCCTGTGTGGTGGAGATGAGATTTGATAAAGTAAGTGGAAATCCAGTAAAAGTTTCATTTGGCTACTTTGCACTCTCGAGATAATCGTCACCATGTGCCAAATGCAATAGAAAAGCAATCTGAACACATTCGCGCATAAATGAAATGACCACAATTTTCTCCAAAACTATAACAGATGCAAACTTGTCCTGTGTGGTGGAGATGAGATTTGATAAAGTAAGTGGAAATCCAGTAAAAGTTTCATTTGGCTACTTTGCACTCTCGAGATAATCGTCACCATGTGCCAAATGCAATAGAAAAGCAATCTGAACACATTCGCACATAAATGAAATGACCACAATTTTCTACAAAACTATAACAGATGCAAACTTGTCCTGTGTGGTGGAGATGAGATTTGATAAAGTAAGTGGAAATCCAGTAAAAGTTTCATTTGGCTACTTTGCACTCTCGAGATAATCGTCACCATGTGCCAAATGCAATAGAAAAGCAATCTGAACACATTCGCGCATAAATGAAATGACCACAATTTTCTCCAAAACTATAACAGATGCAAACTTGTCCTGTGTGGTGGAGATGAGATTTGATAAAGTAAGTGGAAATCCAGTAAAAGTTTCATTTGGCTACTTTGCACTCTCGAGATAATCGTCACCATGTGCCAAATGCAATAGAAAAGCAATCTGAACACATTCGCGCATAAATGAAATGACCATAATTTTCTCCAAAACTATAACAGATGCAAACTTGTCCTGTGTGGTGGAGATGAGATTTGATAAAGTAAGTGGAAATCCAGTAAAAGTTTCATTTGGCTACTTTGCACTCTCGAGATAATCGTCACCATGTGCCAAATGCAATAGAAAAGCAATCTGAACACATTCGCGCATAAATGAAATGACCACAATTTTCTACAAAACTATAACAGATGCAAACTTGTCCTGTGTGGTGGAGATGAGATTTGATAAAGTAAGTGGAAATCCAGTAAAAGTTTCATTTGGCTACTTTGCACTCTCGAGATAATCGTCACCATGTGCCAAATGCAATAGAAAAGCAATCTGAACACATTCGCGCATAAATGAAATGACCACAATTTTCTCCAAAACTATAACAGATGCAAACTTGTCCTGTGTGGTGGAGATGAGTTTTGATAAAGTAAGTGGAAATCCAGTAAAAGTTTCATTTGGCTACTTTGCACTCTCGAGATAATCGTCACCATGTGCCAAATGCAATAGAAAAGCAATCTGAACACATTCGCGCATAAATGAAATGACCACAATTTTCTCCAAAACTATAACAGATGCAAACTTGTCCTGTGTGGTGGAGATGAGATTTGATAAAGTAAGTGGAAATCCAGTAAAAGTTTCATTTGGCTACTTTGCACTCTCGAGATAATCGTCTCCATGTGCCAAATGCAATAGAAAAGCAATCTGAACACATTCGCGCATAAATGAAATGACCACAATTTTCTCCAAAACTATAACAGATGCAAACTTGTCCTGTGTGGTGGAGATGAGATTTGATAAAGTAAGTGGAAATCCAGTAAAAGTTTAATTTGGCTACTTTGCACTCTCGAGATAATCGTCACCATGTGCCAAATGCAATAGAAAAGCAATCTGAACACATTCGCGCATAAATTAAATGACCACAATTTTCTCCAAAACTATAACAGATGCAAACTTGTCCTGTGTGGTGGAGATGAGAATTGATAAAGTAAGTGGAAATCCAGTAAAAGTTTCATTTGGCTACTTTGCACTCTCGAGATAATCGTCACCATTTGCCAAATGCAATAGAAAAGCAATTTGAACACATTCGCGCATAAATGAAATGACCACAATTTTCTCCAAAACTATAACAGATGCAAACTTGTCCTGTGTGGTGGAGATGAGAGTTGATAAAGTAAGTGGAAATCCAGTAAAAGTTTTATTTGGCTACTTTGCACTCTCGAGATAATCGTCACCATGTGCCAAATGCAATAGAAAAGCAATCTGAACACATTCGCGCATAAATGAAAGGACCACAATTTTCTACAAAACTATAACAGATGCAAACTTGTCCTGTGTGGTGGAGATGAGATTTGATAAAGTAAGTGGAAATCCAGTAAAAGTTTCATTTGGCTACTTTGCACTCTCGAGATAATCGTCACCATGTGCCAAATGCAATAGAAAAGCAATCTGAACACATTCGCGCATAAATGAAATGACCACAATTTTCTCCAAAACTATAACAGATGCAAACTTGTCCTGTGTGGTGGAGATGAGATTTGATAAAGTAAGTTGAAATCCAGTAAAAGTTTCATTTGGCTACTTTGCACTCTCGAGATAATCGTCACCATGTGCCAAATGCAATAGAAAAGCAATCTGAACACATTCGCGCATAAATGAAATGACCACAATTTTCTTCAAAACTATAACAGATGCAAACTTGTCCTGTGTGGTGGAGATGAGATTTGATAAAGTAAGTGGAAATCCAGTAAAAGTTTCATTTGGCTACTTTGCACTCTCGAGATAATCGTCACCATGTGCCAAATGCAATAGAAAAGCAATCTGAACACATTCGCGCATAAATGAAATGACCACAATTTTCTCCAAAACTATAACAGATGCAAACTTGTCCTGTGTGGTGGAGATGAGATTTGATAAAGTAAGTGGAAATCCAGTAAAAGTTTCATTTGGCTACTTTGCACTCTCGAGATAATCGTCACCATGTGCCAAATGCAATAGAAAAGCAATCTGAACACATTCGCGCATAAATGAAATGACCACAATTTTCTCCAAAACTATAACAGATGCAAACTTGTCCTGTGTGGTGGAGATGAGATTTAATAAAGTAAGTGGAAATCCAGTAAAAGTTTCATTTGGCTACTTTGCACTCTCGAGATAATCGTCACCATTTGCCAAATGCAATAGAAAAGCAATCTGAACACATTCGCGCATAAATGAAATGACCACAATTTTCTCCAAAACTATAACAGATGCAAACTTGTCCTGTGTGGTGGAGATGAGATTTGATAAAGTAAGTGGAAATCCAGTAAAAGTTTCATTTGGCTACTTTGCACTCTCGAGATAATCGTCACCATGTGCCAAATGCAATAGAAAAGCAATCTGAACACATTCGCGCATAAATGAAATGACCACAATTTTCTCCAAAACTATAACAGATGCAAACTTGTCCTGTGTGGTGGAGATGAGATTTGATAAAGTAAGTGGAAATCCAGTAAAAGTTTCATTTGGCTACTTTGCACTCTCGAGATAATCGTCACCATGTGCCAAATGCAATAGAAAAGCAATCTGAACACATTCGCGCATAAATGAAATGACCACAATTTTCTACAAAACTATAACAGATGCAAACTTGTCCTGTGTGGTGGAGATGAGATTTGATAAAGTAAGTGGAAATCCAGTAAAAGTTTCATTTGGCTACTTTGCACTCTCGAGATAATCGTCACCATGTGCCAAATGCAATAGAAAAGCAATCTGAACACATTCGCGCATAAATGAAATGACCACAATTTTCTCTAAAACTATAACAGATGCAAACTTGTCCTGTGTGGTGGAGATGAGATTTGATAAAGTAAGTGGAAATCCAGTAAAAGTTTAATTTGGCTACTTTGCACTCTCGAGATAATCGTCACCATGTGCCAAATGCAATAGAAAAGCAATCTGAACACATTCGCGCATAAATGAAATGACCACAATTTTCTTCAAAACTATAACAGATGCAAACTTGTCCTGTGTGGTGGAGATGAGATTTGATAAAGTAAGTGGAAATCCAGTAAAAGTTTCATTTGGCTACTTTGCACTCTCGAGATAATCGTCACCATGTGCCAAATGCAATAGAAAAGCAATCTGAACACATTCGCGCATAAATGAAATGACCACAATTTTCTCCAAAACTATAACAGATGCAAACTTGTCCTGTGTGGTGGAGATGAGTTTTGATAAAGTAAGTGGAAATCCAGTAAAAGTTTCATTTGGCTACTTTGCACTCTCGAGATAATCGTCACCATGTGCCAAATGCAATAGAAAAGCAATCTGAACACATTCGCGCATAAATGAAATGACCACAATTTTCTCCAAAACTATAACAGATGCAAACTTGTCCTGTGTGGTGGAGATGAGATTTGATAAAGTAAGTGGAAATCCAGTAAAAGTTTCATTTGGCTACTTTGCACTCTCGAGATAATCGTCTCCATGTGCCAAATGCAATAGAAAAGCAATCTGAACACATTCGCGCATAAATGAAATGACCACAATTTTCTCCAAAACTATAACAGATGCAAACTTGTCCTGTGTGGTGGAGATGAGATTTGATAAAGTAAGTGGAAATCCAGTAAAAGTTTAATTTGGCTACTTTGCACTCTCGAGATAATCGTCACCATGTGCCAAATGCAATAGAAAAGCAATCTGAACACATTCGCGCATAAATTAAATGACCACAATTTTCTCCAAAACTATAACAGATGCAAACTTGTCCTGTGTGGTGGAGATGAGAATTGATAAAGTAAGTGGAAATCCAGTAAAAGTTTCATTTGGCTACTTTGCACTCTCGAGATAATCGTCACCATTTGCCAAATGCAATAGAAAAGCAATTTGAACACATTCGCGCATAAATGAAATGACCACAATTTTCTCCAAAACTATAACAGATGCAAACTTGTCCTGTGTGGTGGAGATGAGAGTTGATAAAGTAAGTGGAAATCCAGTAAAAGTTTTATTTGGCTACTTTGCACTCTCGAGATAATCGTCACCATGTGCCAAATGCAATAGAAAAGCAATCTGAACACATTCGCGCATAAATGAAAGGACCACAATTTTCTACAAAACTATAACAGATGCAAACTTGTCCTGTGTGGTGGAGATGAGATTTGATAAAGTAAGTGGAAATCCAGTAAAAGTTTCATTTGGCTACTTTGCACTCTCGAGATAATCGTCACCATGTGCCAAATGCAATAGAAAAGCAATCTGAACACATTCGCGCATAAATGAAATGACCACAATTTTCTCCAAAACTATAACAGATGCAAACTTGTCCTGTGTGGTGGAGATGAGATTTGATAAAGTAAGTTGAAATCCAGTAAAAGTTTCATTTGGCTACTTTGCACTCTCGAGATAATCGTCACCATGTGCCAAATGCAATAGAAAAGCAATCTGAACACATTCGCGCATAAATGAAATGACCACAATTTTCTTCAAAACTATAACAGATGCAAACTTGTCCTGTGTGGTGGAGATGAGATTTGATAAAGTAAGTGGAAATCCAGTAAAAGTTTCATTTGGCTACTTTGCACTCTCGAGATAATCGTCACCATGTGCCAAATGCAATAGAAAAGCAATCTGAACACATTCGCGCATAAATGAAATGACCACAATTTTCTCCAAAACTATAACAGATGCAAACTTGTCCTGTGTGGTGGAGATGAGATTTGATAAAGTAAGTGGAAATCCAGTAAAAGTTTCATTTGGCTACTTTGCACTCTCGAGATAATCGTCACCATGTGCCAAATGCAATAGAAAAGCAATCTGAACACATTCGCGCATAAATGAAATGACCACAATTTTCTCCAAAACTATAACAGATGCAAACTTGTCCTGTGTGGTGGAGATGAGATTTAATAAAGTAAGTGGAAATCCAGTAAAAGTTTCATTTGGCTACTTTGCACTCTCGAGATAATCGTCACCATTTGCCAAATGCAATAGAAAAGCAATCTGAACACATTCGCGCATAAATGAAATGACCACAATTTTCTCCAAAACTATAACAGATGCAAACTTGTCCTGTGTGGTGGAGATGAGATTTGATAAAGTAAGTGGAAATCCAGTAAAAGTTTCATTTGGCTACTTTGCACTCTCGAGATAATCGTCACCATGTGCCAAATGCAATAGAAAAGCAATCTGAACACATTCGCACATAAATGAAATGACCACAATTTTCTCCAAAACTATAACAGATGCAAACTTGTCCTGTGTGGTGGAGATGAGATTTGATAAAGTAAGTGGAAATCCAGTAAAAGTTTCATTTGGCTACTTTGCACTCTCGAGATAATCGTCACCATGTGCCAAATGCAATAGAAAAGCAATCTGAACACATTCGCGCATAAATGAAATGACCACAATTTTCTACAAAACTATAACAGATGCAAACTTGTCCTGTGTGGTGGAGATGAGATTTGATAAAGTAAGTGGAAATCCAGTAAAAGTTTCATTTGGCTACTTTGCACTCTCGAGATAATCGTCACCATGTGCCAAATGCAATAGAAAAGCAATCTGAACACATTCGCGCATAAATGAAATGACCACAATTTTCTCTAAAACTATAACAGATGCAAACTTGTCCTGTGTGGTGGAGATGAGATTTGATAAAGTAAGTGGAAATCCAGTAAAAGTTTAATTTGGCTACTTTGCACTCTCGAGATAATCGTCACCATGTGCCAAATGCAATAGAAAAGCAATCTGAACACATTCGCGCATAAATGAAATGACCACAATTTTCTTCAAAACTATAACAGATGCAAACTTGTCTTGTGTGGTGGAGATGAGATTTGATAAAGTAAGTGGAAATCCAGTAAAAGTTTCATTTGGCTACTTTGCACTCTCGAGATAATCGTCACCATGTGCCAAATGCAATAGAAAAGCAATCTGAACACATTCGCGCATAAATGAAATGACCACAATTTTCTCCAAAACTATAACAGATGCAAACTTGTCCTGTGTGGTGGAGATGAGATTTGATAAAGTAAGTGGAAATCCAGTAAAAGTTTCATTTGGCTACTTTGCACTCTCGAGATAATCGTCACCATGTGCCAAATGCAATAGAAAAGCAATCTGAACACATTCGCGCATAAATGAAATGACCACAATTTTCTCCAAAACTATAACAGATGCAAACTTGTCCTGTGTGGTGGAGATGAGATTTGATAAAGTAAGTGGAAATCCAGTAAAAGTTTCATTTAGCTACTTTTTCACTCTCGAGATAATCGTCACCATGTGCCAAATGCAATAGAAAAGCAATCTGAACACATTCGCGCATAAATGAAATGACCACAATTTTCTCCAAAACTATAACAGATGCAAACTTGTCCTGTGTGGTGGAGATGAGATTTGATAAAGTAAGTGAAAATCCAGTAAAAGTTTCATTTGGCTACTTTGCACTCTCGAGATAATCGTCACCATGTGCCAAATGCAATAGAAAAGCAATCTGAACACATTCGCGCATAAATGAAATGACCACAATTTTCTCCAAAACTATAACAGATGCAAACTTGTCCTGTATGGTGGAGATGAGATTTGATAAAGTAAGTGGAAATCCAGTAAAAGTTTCATTTGGCTACTTTGCACTCTCGAGATAATCGTCACCATGTGCCAAATGCAATAGAAAAGCAATCTGAACACATTCGCGCATAAATGAAATGACCACAATTTTCTCCCAAACTATTACAGATGCAAACTTGTCCTGTGTGGTGGAGATGAGATTTGATAAAGTAAGTGGAAATCCAGTAAAAGTTTCATTTGGCTACTTTGCACTCTCGAGATAATCGTCACCATGTGCCAAATGCAATAGAAAAGCAATCTGAACACATTCGCGCATAAATGAAATGACCACAATTTTCTCCAAAACTATAACAGATGCAAACTCGTCCTGTGTGGTGGAGATGAGATTTGATAAAGTAAGTGGAAATCCAGTAAAAGTTTCATTTGGCTACTTTGCACTCTCGAGATAATCGTCACCATGTGCCAAATGCAATAGAAAAGCAATCTGAACACATTCGCGCATAAATGAAAGGACCACAATTTTCTACAAAACTATAACAGATGCAAACTTGTCCTGTGTGGTGGAGATGAGATTTGATAAAGTAAGTGGAAATCCAGTAAAAGTTTCATTTGGCTACTTTGCACTCTCGAGATAATCGTCACCATGTACCAAATGCAATAGAAAAGCAATCTGAACACATTCGCGCATAAATGAAATGACCACAATTTTCTCCAAAACTATAACAGATGCAAACTTGTCCTGTGTGGTGGAGATGAGATTTGATAAAGTAAGTGGAAATCCAGTAAAAGTTTCATTTGGCTACTTTGCACTCTCGAGATAATCGTCACCATGTGCCAAATGCAATAGAAAAGCAATCTGAACACATTCGCGCATAAATGAAATGACCACAATTTTCTCCAAAACTATAACAGATGCAAACTTGTCCTGTGTGGTGGAGATGAGATTTGATAAAGTAAGTGGAAATCCAGTAAAAGTTTCATTTGGCTACTTTGCACTCTCGAGATAATGGTCACCATGTGCCAAATGCAATAGAAAAGCAATCTGAACACATTCGCGCATAAATGAAATGACCACAATTTTCTCCAAAACTATAACAGATGCAAACTTGTCCTGTGTGGTGGAGATGAGATTTGATAAAGTAAGTGGAAATCCAGTAAAAGTTTCATTTGGCTACTTTGCACTCTCGAGATAATCGTCACCATGTGCCAAATGCAATAGAAAAGCAATCTGAACACATTCGCGCATAAATGAAATGACCACAATTTTCTACAAAACTATAACAGATGCAAACTTGTCCTGTGTGGTGGAGATGAGATTTGATAAAGTAAGTGGAAATCCAGTAAAAGTTTCATTTGGCTACTTTGCACTCTCGAGATAATCGTCACCATGTGCAAAATGCAATAGAAAAGCAATCTGAACACATTCGCGCATAAATGAAATGACCACAATTTTCTCCAAAACTATAACAGATGCAAACTTGTCCTGTGTGGTGGAGATGAGATTTGATAAAGTAAGTGGAAATCCAGTAAAAGTTTAATTTGGCTACTTTGCACTCTCGAGATAATCGTCACAATGTGCCAAATGCAATAGAAAAGCAATCTGAACACATTTGCGCATAAATGAAATGACCACAATTTTCTTCAAAACTATAACAGATGCAAACTTGTCCTGTGTGGTGGAGATGAGATTTGATAAAGTAAGTGGAAATCCAGTAAAAGTTTCATTTGGCTACTTTGCACTCTCGAGATAATCGTCACCATGTGCCAAATGCAATAGAAAAGCAATCTGAACACATTCGCGCATAAATGAAATGACCACAATTTTCTCCAAAACTATAACAGATGCAAACTTGTCCTGTGTGGTGGAGATGAGATTTGATAAAGTAAGTGGAAATCCAGTAAAAGTTTCATTTGGCTACTTTGCACTCTCGAGAAAATCGTCACCATGTGCCAAATGCAATAGAAAAGCAATCTGAACACATTCGCGCATAAATGAAATGACCACAATTTTCTCCAAAACTATAACAGATGCAAACTTGTCCTGTGTGGTGGAGATGAGATTTGATAAAGTAAGTGGAAATCCAGTAAAAGTTTCATTTGGCTACTTTTTCACTCTCGAGACAATCGTCACCATGTGCCAAATGCAATAGAAAAGCAATCTGAACACATTCGCGCATAAATGAAATGACCACAATTTTCTCCAAAACTATAACAGATGCAAACTTGTCCTGTGTGGTGGAGATGAGATTTGATAAAGTAAGTGGAAATCCAGTAAAAGTTTCATTTGGCTACTTTGCACTCTCGAGATAATCGTCACCATGTGCCAAATGCAATAGAAAAGCAATCTGAACACATTCGCGCATAAATGAAATGACCACAATTTTCTCCAAAACTATAACAGTTGCAAACTTGTCCTGTGTGGTGGAGATGAGATTTGATAAAGTAAGTGGAAATCCAGTAAAAGTTTCATTTGGCTACTTTGCACTCTCGAGATAATCGTCACATGTGCCAAATGCAATAGAAAAGCAATCTGAACACATTCGCGCATAAATGAAATGACCACAATTTTCTCCAAAACTATAACAGATGCAAACTTGTCCTGTGTGGTGGAGATGAGATTTGATAAAGTAAGTGGAAATCCAGTAAAAGTTTCATTTGGCTACTTTGCACTCTCGAGATAATCGTCACCATGTGCCAAATGCAATAGAAAAGCAATCTGAACACATTCGCGCATAAATGAAATGACCACAATTTTCTCCAAAACTATAACAGATGCAAACTTGTCCTGTGTGGTGGAGATGAGATTTGATAAAGTAAGTGGAAATCCAGTAAAAGTTTCATTTGGCTACTTTGCACTCTCGAGATAATCGTCACCATGTGCCAAATGCAATAGAAAAGCAATCTGAACACATTCGCGCATAAATGAAATGACCACAATTTTCTCCAAAACTATAACAGATGCAAACTTGTCCTGTGTGGTGGAGATGAGATTTGATAAAGTAAGTGGAAATCCAGTAAAAGTTTCATTTAGCTACTTTGCACTCTCGAGATAATCGTCACCATGTGCCAAATGCAATAGAAAAGCAATCTGAACACATTCGCGCATAAATGAAATGACCACAATTTTCTCCAAAACTATAACAGATGCAAACTTGTCCTGTGTGGTGGAGATGAGTTTTGATAAAGTAAGTGGAAATCCAGTAAAAGTTTCATTTGGCTACTTTGCACTCTCGAGATAATCGTCACCATGTGCCAAATGCAATAGAAAAGCAATCTGAACACATTCGCGCATAAATGAAATGACCACAATTTTCTCCAAAACTATAACAGATGCAAACTTGTCCTGTGTGGTGGAGATGAGATTTGATAAAGTAAGTGGAAATCCAGTAAAAGTTTCATTTGGCTACTTTGCACTCTCGAGATAATCGTCACCATGTGCCAAATGCAATAGAAAAGCAATCTGAACACATTCGCGCATAAATGAAATGACCACAATTTTCTCCAAAACTATAACAGATGCAAACTTGTCCTGTGTGGTGAGATGAGATTTGATAAAGTAAGTGGAAATCCAGTAAAAGTTTCATTTGGCTACTTTGCACTCTCGAGATAATCGTCACCATGTGCCAAATGCAATAGAAAAGCAATCTGAACACATTCGCGCATAATGAAATGACCACAATTTTCTCCAAAACTATAACAGATGCAAACTTGTCCTGTGTGGTGGAGATGAGATTTGATAAAGTAAGTGGAAATCCAGTAAAAGTTTCATTTGGCTACTTTGCACTCTCGAGATAATCGTCACCATGTGCCAAATGCAATAGAAAAGCAATCTGAACACATTCGCAGCATAAATGAAATGACCACAATTTTCTCCAAAACTATAACAGATGCAAACTTGTCCTGTGTGGTGGAGATGAGATTTGATAAAGTAAGTGGAAATCCAGTAAAAGTTTCATTTGGCTACTTTGCACTCTCGAGATAATCGTCACCATGTGCCAAATGCAATAGAAAAGCAATCTGAACACATTCGCGCATAAATGAAATGACCACAATTTTCTCCAAAACTATAACAGATGCAAACTTGTCCTGTGTGGTGGAGATGAGATTTGATAAAGTAAGTGGAAATCCAGTAAAAGTTTCATTTGGCTACTTTGCACTCTCGAGATAATCGTCACCATGTGCCAAATGCAATAGAAAAGCAATCTGAACACATTCGCGCATAAATGAAATGACCACAATTTTCTACAAAACTATAACAGATGCAAACTTGTCCTGTGTGGTGGAGATGAGATTTGATAAAGTAAGTGGAAATCCAGTAAAAGTTTCATTTGGCTACTTTGCACTCTCGAGATAATCGTCACCATGTGCAAAATGCAATAGAAAGCAATCTGAACACATTCGCGCATAAATGAAATGACCACAATTTTCTCCAAAACTATAACAGATGCAAACTTGTCCTGTGTGGTGGAGATGAGATTTGATAAAGTAAGTGGAAATCCAGTAAAAGTTTAATTTGGCTACTTTGCACTCTCGAGATAATCGTCACAATGTGCCAAATGCAATAGAAAAGCAATCTGAACACATTTGCGCATAAATGAAATGACCACAATTTTCTTCAAAACTATAACAGATGCAAACTTGTCCTGTGTGGTGGAGATGAGATTTGATAAAGTAAGCTGGAAATCCAGTAAAAGTTTCATTTGCTACTTTGCACTCTCGAGATAATCGTCACCATGTGCCAAATGCAATAGAAAAGCAATCTGAACACATTCGCGCATAAATGAAATGACCACAATTTCTCCAAAAACTATAACAGATGCAAACTTGTCCTGTGTGGTGGAGATGAGATTTGATAAAGTAAGTGGAAATCCAGTAAAAGTTTCATTTGGCTACTTTGCACTCTCGAGAAAATCGTCACCATGTGCCAAATGCAATAGAAAAGCAATCTGAACACATTCGCGCATAAATGAAATGACCACAATTTTCTCCAAAACTATAACAGATGCAAACTTGTCCTGTGTGGTGGAGATGAGATTTGATAAAGTAAGTGGAAATCCAGTAAAAGTTTCATTTGGCTACTTTTTCACTCTCGAGACAATCGTCACCATGTGCCAAATGCAATAGAAAAGCAATCTGAACACATTCGCGCATAAATGAAATGACCACAATTTTCTCCAAAACTATAACAGATGCAAACTTGTCCTGTGTGGTGGAGATGAGATTTGATAAAGTAAGTGGAAATCCAGTAAAAGTTTCATTTGGCTACTTTGAACTCTCGAGATAATCGTCACCATGTGCCAAATGCAATAGAAAAGCAATCTGAACACATTCGCGCATAAATGAAATGACCACAATTTCTCCAAAACTATAACAGTTGCAAACTTGTCCTGTGTGGTGGAGATGAGATTTGATAAAGTAAGTGGAAATCCAGTAAAAGTTTCATTTGGCTACTTTGCACTCTCGAGATAATCGTCACATGTGCCAAATGCAATAGAAAAGCAATCTGAACACATTCGCGCATAAATGAAATGACCACAATTTTCTCCAAAACTATAACAGATGCAAACTTGTCCTGTGTGGTGGAGATGAGATTTGATAAAGTAAGTGGAAATCAGTAAAAGTTTCATTTGGCTACTTTGCACTCTCGAGATAATCGTCACCATGTGCCAAATGCAATAGAAAAGCAATCTGAACACATTCGCGCATAAATGAAATGACCACAATTTTCTCCAAAACTATAACAGATGCAAACTTGTCCTGTGTGGTGGAGATGAGATTTGATAAAGTAAGTGGAAATCCAGTAAAAGTTTCATTTGGCTACTTTGCACTCTCGAGATAATCGTCACCATGTGCCAAATGCAATAGAAAAGCAATCTGAACACATTCGCGCATAAATGAAATGACCACAATTTTCTCCAAAACTATAACAGATGCAAACTTGTCCTGTGTGGTGGAGATGAGATTTGATAAAGTAAGTGGAAATCAGTAAAAGTTTCATTTAGGCTACTTTGCACTCTCGAGATAATCGTCACCATGTGCCAAATGCAATAGAAAAGCAATCTGAACACATTCGCGCATAAATGAAATGACCACAATTTTCTCCAAACTATAACAGATGCAAACTTGTCCTGTGTGGTGGAGATGAGTTTTTGATAAAGTAAGTGGAAATCCAGTAAAAGTTTCATTTGGCTACTTTGCACTCTCGAGATAATCGTCACCATGTGCCAAATGCAATAGAAAAGCAATCTGAACACAATCGCGCATAAATGAAATGACCACAATTTTCTCCAAAACTATAACAGATGCAAACTTGTCCTGTGTGGTGGAGATGAGATTTGATAAAGTAAGTGGAAATCCAGTAAAAGTTTCATTTGGCTACTTTGCACTCTCGAGATAATCGTCACCATGTGCCAAATGCAATAGAAAAGCAATCTGAACACATTCGCGCATAAATGAAATGACCACAATTTTCTCCAAAACTATAACAGATGCAAACTTGTCCTGTGTGGTGGAGATGAGATTTGATAAAGTAAGTGGAAATCCAGTAAAAGTTTCATTTGGCTACTTTGCACTCTCGAGATAATCGTCACCATGTGCCAAATGCAATAGAAAAGCAATCTGAACACATTCGCGCATAATGAAATGACCACAATTTTCTCCAAAACTATAACAGATGCAAACTTGTCCTGTGTGGTGGAGATGAGATTTGATAAAGTAAGTGGAAATCCAGTAAAAGTTTCATTTGGCTACTTTGCACTCTCGAGATAATCGTCACCATGGTGCCAAATGCAATAGAAAAGCAATCTGAACACATTCGCGCATAAATGAAATGACCACAATTTTCTCCAAAACTATAACAGATGCAAACTTGTCCTGTGTGGTGGAGATGAGATTTGATAAAGTAAGTGGAAATCCAGTAAAAGTTTCATTTGGCTACTTTGCACTCTCGAGATAATCGTCACCATGTGCCAAATGCAATAGAAAAGCAATCTGAACACATTCGCGCATAAATGAAATGACCACAATTTTCTCCAAAACTATAACAGATGCAAACTTGTCCTGTGTGGTGGAGATGAGTTTTGATAAAGTAAGTGGAAATCCAGTAAAAGTTTCATTTGGCTACTTTGCACTCTCGAGATAATCGTCACCATGTGCCAAATGCAATAGAAAAGCAATCTGAACACATTCGCGCATAAATGAAATGACCACAATTTTCTCCAAAACTATAACAGATGCAAACTTGTCCTGTGTGGTGGAGATGAGATTTGATAAAGTAAGTGGAAATCCAGTAAAAGTTTCATTTGGCTACTTTGCACTCTCGAGATAATCGTCACCATGTGCCAAATGCAATAGAAAAGCAATCTGAACACATTCGCGCATAAATGAAATGACCACAATTTTCTCCAAAACTATAACAGATGCAAACTTGTCCTGTGTGGTGGAGATGAGATTTGATAAAGTAAGTGGAAATCCAGTAAAAGTTTCATTTGGCTACTTTGCACTCTCGAGATAATCGTCACCATGTGCCAAATGCAATATAAAAGCAATCTGAACACATTCGCGCATAAATGAAATGACCACAATTTTCTCCAAAACTATAACAGATGCAAACTTGTCCTGTGTGGTGGAGATGAGTTTGATAAAGTAAGTGGAAATCCAGTAAAAGTTTCATTGGCTACTTTGCACTCTCGAGATAATCGTCACCATGTGCCAAAATGCAATAGAAAACCAATCTGAACACATTCGCGCATAAATGAAATGACCACAATTTTCTCCAAAACTATAACAGATGCAAACTTGTCCTGTGTGGTGGAGATGAGATTTGATAAGTAAGTGGAAATCAGTAAAAGTTTCATTTGGCTACTTTGCACTCTCGAGATAATCGTCACCATGTGCCAAATGCAATAGAAAAGCAATCTGAACACATTCGCGCATAAATGAAATGACCACAATTTTCTCCAAAACTATAACAGATGCAAACTTGTCCTGTGTGGTGGAGATGAGATTTGATAAGTAAGTGGAAATCCAGTAAAAGTTTCATTTGGCTACTTTGCACTCTCGAGATAATCGTCACCATGTGCCAAATGCAAAAGAAAAGCAATCTGAACACATTCGCGCATAAATGAAATGACCACAATTTTCTACAAAACTATAACAGATGCAAACTTGTCCTGTGTGGTGGAGATGAGATTTGATAAAGTAAGTGGAAACCCAGTAAAAGTTTCATTTGGCTACTTTGCACTCTCGAGATAATCGTCACCATGTGCCAAATGCAATAGAAAAGCAATCTGAACACAATTCGCGCATAAATGAAATGACCCAATTTTCTCCAAAACTATAACAGATGCAAACTTGTCCTGTGTGGTGGAGATGAGATTTGATAAAGTAAGTGGAAATCCAGTAAAAGTTTCATTTGGCTACTTTGCACTCTCGAGATAATCGTCACCATGTGCCAAATGCAATAGAAAAGCAATCTGAACACATTCGCGCATAAATGAAATGACCACAATTTTCTACAAAACTATAACAGATGCAAACTTGTCCTGTGTGGTGGAGATGAGATTTGATAAAGTAAGTGGAAATCCAGTAAAAGTTTCATTTGGCTACTTTGCACTCTCGAGATAATCGTCACCATGTGCCAAATGCAATAGAAAAGCAATCTGAACACATTCGCGCATAAAATGAAATGACCACAATTTTCTCCAAAACTATAACAGATGCAAACTTGTCCTGTGTGGTGGAGATGAGATTTGATAAAGTAAGTGGAAATCCAGTGAAAAGTTTCATTTGGCTACTTTGCACTCTCGAGATAATCGTCACCATGTGCCAAATGCAATAGAAAAGCAATCTGAACACATTCGCGCATTAATGAAATGACCACAATTTTCTCAAAACTATAACAGATGCAAACTTGTCCTGTGTGGTGGAGATGAGATTTGATAAAGTAAGTGGAAATCCAGTAAAAGTTTCATTGGCTACTTTGCACTCTCGAGATAATCGTCACCATGTGCCAAATGCAATAGAAAAGCAATCTGAACACATTCGCGCATAAATGAAATGACCACAATTTTCTTCCAAAACTATAACAGATGCAAACTTGTCCTGTGTGGTGGAGATGAGATTTGATAAAGTAAGTGGAAATCCAGTAAAAGTTTCATTTGGCTACTTTGCACTCTCGAGATAATCGTCACCATGTGCCAAATGCAATAGAAAAGCAATCTGAACACATTCGCGCATAAATGAAATGACCACAATTTTCTACAAAACTATAACAGATGCAAACTTGTCCTGTGTGTGGAGATGAGATTTGATAAAGTAAGTGGAAATCCAGTAAAAGTTTCATTTGGCTACTTTGCACTCTCGAGATAATCGTCACCACGTGCCAAATGCAATAGAAAAGCAATCTGAACACATTCGCGCATAAATGAAATGACCACAATTTTCTCCAAACTATAACAGATGCAAACTTGTCCTGTGTGGTGGAGATGAGATTTGATAAAGTAAGTGGAAATCCAGTAAAAGTTTCATTTGGCTACTTTGCACTCTCGAGATAATCGTCACCATGTGCCAAATGCAATAGAAAAGCAATCTGAACACATTCGCGCATTAATGAAATGACCACAATTTTCTTCAAAACTATAACAGATGCAAACTTGTCCTGTGTGGTGGAGATGAGATTTGATAAAGTAAGTGGAAATCCAGTAAAAGTTTCTTGGCTACTTTGCACTCTCGAGATAATCGTCACCATGTGCCAAATGCAATAGAAAAGCAATCTGAACACATTCGCGCATAAATGAAATGACCACAATTTTCTCCAAAACTATAACAGATGCAAACTTGTCCTGTGTGGTGGAGATGAGATTTGATAAAGTAAGTGGAAATCCAGTAAAAGTTTCATTTGGCTACTTTGCACTCTCGAGATAATCGTCACCATGTGCCAAATGCAATAGAAAAGCAATCTGAAACACATTCGGCGGCATAAATGAAATGACCACAATTTTCTCCAAAACTATAACAGATGCAAACTTGTCCTGTGTGGTGGAGATGAGATTTGATAAAGTAAGTGGAAATCCAGTAAAAGTTTCATTTGGCTACTTTGCACTCTCGAGATAATCGTCACCATGTGCCAAATGCAATAGAAAAGCAATCTGAACACATTCGCGCATAAATGAAATGACCACAATTTTCTTCCAAAACTATAACAGATGCAAACTTGTCCTGTGTGGTGGAGATGAGATTTGATAAAGTAAGTGGAAATCCAGTAAAAGTTTCATTTGGCTACTTTGCACTCTCGAGATAATCGTCACCATGTGCCAAATGCAATAGAAAAGCAATCTGAACACATTCGCGCATCAAATGAAATGACCACAATTTCTCCAAAACTATAACAGATGCAAACTTGTCCTGTGTGGTGGAGATGAGATTTGATAAAGTAAGTGGAAATCAGTAAAAGTTTCATTTGGCTACTTTGCACTCTCGAGATAATCGTCACCATGTGCCAAATGCAATAGAAAAGCAATCTGAACACATTCGCGCATAAATGAAATGACCACAATTTTCTCCAAAACTATAACAGATGCAAACTTGTCCTGTGTGGTGGAGATGAGATTTGATAAAGTAAGTGGAATCCAGTAAAAGTTTCATTTGGCTACTTTGCACTCTCGAGATAATCGTCACCATGTGCCAAATGCAATAGAAAAGCAATCTGAACACATTCGCGCATAAATGAATGACCACAATTTTCTCCAAAACTATAACAGATGCAAACTTGTCCTGTGTGGTGGAGATGAGATTTGATAAAGTAAGTGGAAATCCAGTAAAAGTTTCATTTGGCTACTTTGCACTCTCGAGATAATCGTCACCATGTGCCAAATGCAATAGAAAAGCAATCTGAACACATTCGCGCATAAATGAAATGACCACAATTTTCTCCAAAACTATAACAGATGCAACTTGTCCTGTGGTGGTGGAGATGAGATTTGATAAGTAAGTGAAATCCAGTAAAAGTTTTCATTTGGCTACTTTGCACTCTCGAGATAATCGTCACCATGTGCCAAATGCAATAGAAAAGCAATCTGAACACATTCGCGCATAAATGAAATGACCACAATTTTCTACAAAACTATAACAGATGCAAACTTGTCCTGTGTGTGGAGATGAGATTTGATAAAGTAAGTGGAAATCCAGTAAAAGTTTCATTTGGCTACTTTGCACTCTCGAGATAATCGTCACCATGTGCCAATGCAATAGAAAAGCAATCTGAACACATTCGCGCATAAATGAAATGACCACAATTTTCTCCAAAACTATAACAGATGCAAACTTGTCCTGTGTGGTGAGATGAGATTTGATAAAGTAAGTGGAAATCCAGTAAAAGTTTCCTTTGGCTACTTTGCACTCTCGAGATAATCGTCACCATGTGCAATGCAATAGAAAAGCAATCTGAACACATTCGCGCATAAATGAAATGACCACAATTTTCTCCCAAAACTATAACAGATGCAAACTTTGTCCTGTGTGGTGGAGATGAGATTTGATAAAGTAAGTGGAAATCCAGTAAAAGTTTCATTTGGCTACTTTGCACTCTCGAGATAATCGTCACCATGTGCCAAATGCAATAGAAAAGCAATCTGAACACATTCGCGCATAAATGAAATGACCACAATTTTCTCCAAAACCTATAAACAGATGCAAACCTTGTCCTGTGTGGTGGAGATGAGATTTGATAAAGTAAGTGAAATCAGTAAAAGTTTCATTTGGCTACTTTGCACTCTCGAGATAATCGTCACCATGTGCCAAATGCAATAGAAAAGCAATCTGAACACATTCGCGCATAAATGAAATGACCACAATTTTCTCCAAAACTATAACAGATGCAAACTTGTCCTGTGTGGTGGAGATGAGATTTGATAAAGTAAGTGGAAATCCAGTAAAAGTTTCATTTGGCTAATTTGCACTCTCGAGATAATCGTCACCATGTGCCAAATGCAATAGAAAGCAATCTGAACACATTCGCGCATAAATGAAATGACCACAATTTTCTCCAAAACTATAACAGATGCAAACTTGTCCTGTGTGGTGGAGATGAGATTTGATAAAGTAAGTGGAAATCCAGTAAAAGTTTCATTTGGCTACTTGCACTCTCGGATAATCGTCACCATGTGCCAAATGCAATAGAAAAGCAATCTGAACACATTCGCGCATAAATTGAAATGACCACAATTTTCTCCAAAACTATAACAGATGCAAACTTGTCCTGTGTGGTGGAGATGAGATTTGATAAAGTAAGTGGAAATCCAGTAAAAGTTCATTGGCTACTTTGCACTCTCCGAGATAATCGTCACCATGTGCAAATGCAATAGAAAAGCAATCTGAACACATTCGCGCATAAATGAAATGACCACAATTTTCTCCAAAACTATAACAGATGCAAACTTGTCCTGTGTGGTGGAGATGAGATTTGATAAAGTAAGTGGAAATCCAGTAAAAGTTTCATTTGGCTACTTGCACTCTCGAGTAATCGTCCACCATGTGCCGAAATGCTATAGGAAAAGGCAATCTGACACATTCTGCGCATAAATGAAATGACCACAATTGTTCTCCAAAAACTATTAACAGATGCAAACTTGTCCGTGTGGGTGGGAGATGAGATTGATAAAGTAAGGGAATCAGTAAAAGTTCATCTTGGCTACTTTGCACTCTTACGAGATAATTGTCACCATGTGCAAAATTGGCAATAGGAAAGCAATCTGAACACATTCGCGCATAATGTAATGACCACAATTTTCTACAAAACTATAACAGATGCAAACTTGTCCTGTGTGGTGGAGATGAGATTTGGATAAAGGTAAGTGGAAATCAGTAAAAGTTTCATGTTGGCTACTTTGCACTCTCCATATAATCGTCACCATGTGCCAAATGCAATAGTGAAAAGCAAGTCTGAACACATTCGCGCATAAATGAAATTGAAGGACCAATTTTCTCAAAACTATAACAGATGCAAACTTTGTCCTGTGTGGTGGGAGAATGAGATTTGGAAAAGTAATGGAAACAGATGAGATTTGATAAAGTATGTGGAAATCCAGATAAAAAGTTTCATT